>NC_133622.1:248346926-248391926 GCF_048593235.1 Sminthopsis crassicaudata
AGAGAGAGAAAGAGAGAGAGAGAAAGAGAGAGAGAGGAGGGAAGGAGGAAAGAAGGGAGGGGGAGGGGATGGGAGGGGAGAGAAGAGGAGAGAAATTCAGCTCAGGCTCCACACCTTCTGCAGGATGTGTGTCCTCTTCCAAAACAAGAGAGTATTTATGATGTATATTTAGGCACATTTTGTTCTACTCCACAAGAACCTAAGTCCCCTGGGGGCAGGGATGCCCCACTTTTGACTCGGTCTCCCCAGGGTCCTAAGGGGTCTCAGTTCAGTGTCTATGGTTGCATCCTTCACCGGATGCTTTACCTGTATTATCTCACAATAAGCCTGGGAGATGGGTGTTATTATCCCCATTTTACAGATGAGGAAACTGAGTCACGGGGAGGTTCAGCAGCCCACATCACATCGGAGCACAGACCTAACTGACTCCAAGACTAGGCTCTCGGCTCCTGGAAAGGGGGCGGCGGAGAGAAATCGCCCACTGACTGCAGAGGAAAGGGAAGGAAGAAACGCCGTAGTCAGGAGGTTCGGAGGAATGAAGCATGTGACCAGGGAGGGAGGAAATGGAAAGCGGTGGGGCCCAGAGTGGGAGTCATCCCCCAAGAATATGCGGCGTCAGCAGAGGATTTCCGGAAGGAGGGAAGCAGGGACACCATCCACAGCTGATTCTGTGAAGCGGCTGGGGGAGGGGAGCCGGGGGGAGACCCCCTCCTCAGGAGCGGCTCCGGGACCACCCAGCTGGGCCCTCCGCTCTGTCCCAGTGACCACCAGGAGTCCCTCCACCAGCTGGAAGAGCCCCCTGGGCAGGGGGAGACACCTCAAGCAGGAGACCCTGTCCCGGCTCTCCCTCTCTTCCCCCCACCCCTCCATGAGCCTCAGTTTCTTTCCCTAGAAATGAGGACGGGAAAACCCAGGATGAGCCCCTCGGGGACACTGCGGGGGGCCAAGGAGGGAAGGGGGTTCAGGCTGAAGGGAGTGGGGTGGGCTGGCCCTGCTGAATCAGCCCTGGCCAGAAAGAGGTCCCCATACCTCCCCCAGTGGGCAATCAGTGGGCCCCAAGGGCTTTTGGAGACAGCGACATGTTGTGGGTTTCTGGGAAAAAAAAAAAAAAAAAGGGGGGGGGCTGTTGTTGGGGGAAAGGGAGTCGAGGGGGCACAGCCAGCATGAATGAGCAGCACTCTCCCCTCCCAGAAGCCTCCCTGCTCTCAGGGCCCGGCTCTCAAACCATTCCCCCCCCCCCCCCCAAGAGGATCCAGAGCCTGCCAGGTCAGAGACTAGCCTGCTCATTCATTCATTCATTCATTCCTAAAGTAAACCGAGTCCCAGAGAGGCCGTGCCAGCCTCAGAGCACTCAGCCCCCCACAACTCAAGCAGTCTGAACTGCTTGACCAGTGACATCAGGTGGCCCTCCAAAGTCAGGGGGTCACAGGGCACTGGCCGATGGGGGTCACAGGGCACTGGCCAATGGGGGTCACAGGGCACTGGCCAATGGGGGTCACAGGGCACTGGCCAATGGGGGTCACAGGGCACTGGCCAATGAGGGCCACAAACAAGGTCTGGGGTCTGAACACGCCACGTAGCCACCCCCACTGGCCCAAATGCACCCAAGCCTTGCCCCCCCCTCCTGTTGCTTCCCAAATGTCTGGAAGGTGGGGAGGGAGGGCGGAGACTGTCTGGTCATGTTGATCCCACTGCCAGACACTCAAAGTCCAACCGCTGGCCCCCTGGGGGAAGGACAGCAAAGTCTGTGCCAGGAGCAGCCAGCGGGGGCCACCAAACAGGGCCAGAATCCCAGCTCTCGAGCTGGAGGGGCCTTGAGAACGGGCGCCCCCAGAGAGAGGCCTGGGTTTGAATCTCACCCCCGTGTCCCTGCCCCCACCTCCCTCCATTCCCCATTAAATGCAGAAGACCTCGAAGGCTCCTCTGCAGCTCAGAAGCTGTCTGACCCGCCCAGTGCCCGACACACAGAAGGCCCTGAATGACGGAATCAGCATCTGCCGGGGTCCCCCAGAGCCGGCTCTGATTGCTAGAAAGCCTTATCTGCAGCCCCAATCTGCTGCTCCCACTTCCTCCCATTGCTCTGACTCTGGCCCCTGGGACCACACAGAATAATGTTACTCGGTGGCCCGTGGCCAGCACTGCCCAGTCTGCCACCTTGTCCGGCCTCTGATGGAGGGAAGGGCTCACTGAGCCCCAGTGCCTGGGCAAGGAGCTGGGAAGGGCGCCTGGCTCAAGGGAGTGGGGGGCAAAGAAACAATGGGCTCAGTCCCAGAGAGAACCACCCCGCCCCACCCCCGCCCTCTCCTTGGTCAGCATCTCTGACCCAGCGGGGGCAGGGAGAGCCCAGGCAGGCCTTAAGGGACCCATAGGCAAGTTTATTCAGGAAAGGGCCTTGTTGGTCGACTTCCTCAGGAAATGTGCCTGGGCCAGGGAACAATCCTGCAAATCAGCGCGGCCCCTTCCCAGCATGCTCTGTCCAAACCCAGTGAGAGGACTCCCAGTCACGGCTCCCGGTCCCGGCTCCCACCCAGCCACCCTCGGAGGCCAGAAGGCCTCTAACAGACATTAAAAATCTGACCCAGGGCCCTCTCCCAGCCAGCATCCAGCCTCTGGACTGGGCCTACCCAGAATGCACCTCAGGAGACCCTGTGGGTGAGGGCCCAGTGCCGGGAACCCTGCCGGAGGTGACCACGGCCTGGAGCTGCCGTCCTGCCCAGGCCCCAGCCCAAGCGATAGGATGCACTAATGTGGGACCTCTCGTGTCCCAGCTTCATAAGCTGGTAGCCCTGGGCGTGGGCCGCAGGCCAGGCCGACTCTGGGACATGGGACGCCCCAAGGACTGCTAGGAAAGGAAGGGCAGGAGGAGAAAGTCTGACAGGAGCCCCCAGGACTGTAGAAGAACTGAGCAGCAGCATCGAGCTAAACCAGGAAACCTGGCTTCAAATTCTACTAGCCATGTGACTGGTAAAGTGAGGAGGCTGGTTTCTAGCTGGCCTCCAAGGGCCCAGTGCCAGTCTTTGGCCTCCCCTAGAAATCCAAGGCCCTGCCAGAGGAGAAAGGAACCAGAGGGTGCCCAGACCCAGTCCTCTGTGGCATGGAAGTTGGCGCTCACACCTGGGCGCTCTAGGAGGAAGGAAAGAGGACATTTCAAGGACTTTCAATGGCCAACATGACCCCCAAAGGACCCTGGAGGTGAGGTGGCAGCTCAGGAGTCAAACACCTCCCAATCTGGGCTCCTGCCAGCCCCCCCCCACATCCATCAGCAGCTCAACCAGCCGTCTGCACGGCTGCCCTGGGGAGGGAGGGGTGCTGGGATTGATCCCTCACTGATCTCTGGGCTTCCTGCCTGCTGACCGCACTTAGGGCCTGTGCCTCCTGTCACACAGGGACTCATAGCCCTGCTGCAATCCTGATGGAGGGGGAGTGAACCCCCAGGTCCCTCACCTCCCAGAGCATGGGCCCCCTTCCTGTTTGAGGGACCGTCATCTCAGTGCTTCATACAGGCTTGTCCACAAACTCCCCAAAGTGAATACTCCCTTCTCTCCACCACCCCATGTGGCCATCCCCCCAAACAGAACATAAGCCCCAAAGAAGTCAGAGATAGTCTCCCTTTCACATTTGTGCACCCTTCTCAGGATAGTGTTCGTCACATAATAATATTCAGTGTTTAGTAAGTCAGTACTTAAAGCTCTGCTCATTACACAGTAAGTCAGTACTTAAAGCTCTGCTCATTACACAGTAAGTCAGTACTTAAAGCTCTGCTCATTACACAGTAAGTCAGTACTTAAAGCTCTGTTCACCACACAGTAAGTCAGTACTTAAAGCTCTGCTCACCACACAGTAAGTCAGTACTTAAAGCTCTGCTCACCACACAGTAAGTCAGTACTTAAAGCTCTGCTCATTACACAGTAAGTCAGTACTTAAAGCTCTGTTCATCACACAGTAAGTCCTTAAAGCGTTGGTCATCACATAGTGAGTCAGTACTTAAAGCTCTGTTCGCCACATAGTAAGTCAGTATCTAATGTTCTGTTCATCACCCAGTAAGTCAGTACTTAACGTTTATTTTTTTGTTTGTTTGTTTTTTTCATTCATTCCTCCAAGTCAGGAGACTCCTCTCAAGCCAGAGGATCTGGATCCAAATTCTGACTTTATTATCTTAGATAAATCACTTCCTGAGCCCACTTTTTTCATTTATGAAAAGGAAGTGGATTGGACAAGCCTCATTGCCATCACCTCAGGGGTATGAAGCAGCTCATTCATCTGTGCTTGGCCCCTGACTGGCACCTAGCATGGGGCCTACCCTTCACTTCCTTATCTGCAAAAGGGCAGCCTTGGCATTCCCTCCTCCCACTGGTATTATGAAAAAAGTGCTTCGTGAACCACTGGAGGACTGGCAGTTATTATGACTGCTCCCAGGCACTTCACTGTGATGGAACCAACCTCTCTCTGGGCAAGTCTGTCCCCCAGCCTTTGTGGGTCTCAGGTCCATGTTAGAACAGTTCTCTCCCTGAGCCCCCCATCCCTTCCCCTCCTTTTCCCCACCTCCAGAGCCCAGAGCACTAACTAGGCAAATTGGAGCCTAGGATACATGGCACAAAATGAGCCTTAAAATCCGAGCGTGGGCAGAGGAACAGAAAGGCAAGAGGCAGCCACCTAGCAGCTTCCCATTTGGCCGAACTAATTCTTCAGCCTTATTTGGACTACAACTGTTCACTCTAAATTTGATGCCCTGAGGCAAAGCCCCAGTTGCCTCACCCTAGTTATGATCCTGCTCAGGAGGGTCCATGAATGGAGCAGTCCACTTCTAGAGAATCCCTTCCAGTCAGCCCTCCCAAGCGCTCCCCCGAGGTCCGCTAGGAGAGGGGGACATGGCAGTGGGACAGCCGGACTTAGGGTCATCACACTTGGAGGCTCCCTAACCCTGGCTAAATGGTCTGCTGAGTCCGATTTCTGCACGTGCAGAATAGGAATAAGGGCTTGCATTCCCTGCAGACACTGTCAGGGGGAGGCTCCTCTGCATCCATGAGGGGCCAGGGAAGGAGAGCCGACCTCATCGGGGCATCTCTGTCCAAAGTCAGGTTCTGCCGGTAAGCACTGGGGGCAGGATAGGGGCGGGGTGGGGGTGGGGCTGAAGCCCTCCTGCTCCAAAAGGGATGGATGTCTGCAGCTCAACAAGCCTGGAAAACCACAGGCAGGAAGAGCCTCAACAGCCAAGTCTGCCTGGGGCTGATGGATGCCTGGGACATACAGCTCCCTTCCCCCACAGCTCTGCCGCACAGACTCGGCTCCCACAGACTCCTGGGGAAAATCCACAGTGTCAGGGAATCACAATCAATCACAGAAAGGCAGAGCCAGAGGGACAGCCCTCAGAGCACAGAACAGACTAGAACAGGGGATGTCAGGCTGGGGGGAGCTTGGAACAGGGGGTGTAAGAACTGGGGAGCCTTAGAACAGGGGGTGTATCAGAGCTGGGAGAGCCCTGAGAACATAGAACATCAAATCTGAGATGGATTTTTGAGACCATTTAACCCATCTCGCTTTTTACAAAAGAGGAAACTGAGGCTCAAGTCTGAGAAGAGAAGAAATTCCCTTCCATTCTCAGAGATGGGAGACCCCAGATGAAGCACTGCCTGACCCTAGAACTACCCACTCCTGGGAGACACCATCAGAGCCGACGGCCATGGGAAAACAAGAATCTTCTTTGTCCTTCAGACCAACCAAGTGAGTTGCCCTTATCCAAACACAGCAGGTGCTTAATAAATGCTAAATGACTCAAACCAAATGACTCCTCCCATTGACTGGATGGGGACACTAAGGCCTAAAGGGGCTTAGGCCTTTTTTTTTTTTTTTTTTTTTTGTTTAGGGCCTTGCTGAGTCAAAATATGGCTCCGGTCAGCGTCCCACCCTCCAGGCCTTCTGCCTTTCCATTCAGAATCAACCCAATTCAGCAAGCCTTAAAGCACTGACTTTATCTGCTATGCATCATGGGTATAAAATGCGTTCTAAAGCAAATGTCTGTTGGCCACTTACTACATGCCTAGCACTGTGCCAAATGCTATGAAGAGAGCTTGTTCAACAGCAAGCATGTACAAAGCACCTACTATGTGCAAGGCACTATGTTAGCTTGTGATTGCTCTATGGAGAATAATATTTAGGAACTACAGAATCTCAAAGTAGAAAGAGATCTTTGGGAGGATCTCCAGGAGAAGCGAGCTCCAAAGCAGGATTTCCTTTGTGCCTCCGTTCTCTCTTCCATTAGAGCCAAAGGTTCTGGAAGAGAGAGACTGGGTAATTGGGCATCTATATTGCACCAGTCACTGGGCCCAATTATTTGTGCACTCACTAAGCGCTTAATTGATCTTTTATTCATTCATCTACCTTGTTCTTTCCCCCATTCTGGGGGCAGGCTCAGAGATTTCGAGCAGACCTCAGACGCAGCTTAGTTCAATCTCCTCCTTTTACAGTTTTCCTAGAAAGGGGATTGAATTTGTCAAAGATCACAAAGCTCCGTCCACAGATCTGGGGCTAGAAGGGGCGGTCGCTGGGGCATATGGGGTGCCAGGCACTGGGCTAAGTACTGGAGAGTTTAAAAGAGTCAAAACACAGATTATTACGTTTTCCCGAGAGAAATGACACATCAATAAATATGTTTCTATAAAATACAATGTAAGTGGAAGGTACTTTTCGAGGGAAGGGCCTATTTCCAACTTCTTTTTCGGAGGCGGGCATCGGGGCAGGCAGAGCCTTCTGTTGGGATCTGAAGGAAGCTGAAATTCGGGGAGAAGTAGGGAGAAGAGGAAATAGGCAAGCAATGTTATGGAGGCAGAAATGGGGGAATGACAATGGATTGGCTGTGGAGGTACAAGGGGGAGCCGAGGAGAGCAGCCTGGACCACTGGGAAGACGGCAGTGTCCTCCACTGGAAAAAGGGGGAAAAGGGAACTTTGTGTAGGAACGATGAATAGGTTCTGCTATGGGCAAAGTGAGTCCGAGATACCTTGAGATCATCCAATTGGAGAGGTGTAAAAAAGGCAGTTGGTGATAGGAGCTGTAGCTCAGGAGGGAAGTTAAGGAAGGATTTGGGAATCATCTCCATGGAGGTAAATATTCCTATGAGAGCTGTTGAGATCATCAAGTGAGTGGATAAAGAGAGGGGGGAAAAAAAAAAAAGGTTCCGAGGTACAGAGCCTTGGGGAACATCCATAGTAACAGACATGACCTGGAGATCCAGTCACAGAGGGGGAAGTGGAAAGGGCAGATGGGTAAGGGGAGGACCGGAAGAGACCAATGTCCCAAAATCTGAGAGAAGAGAGCATCAACGGGCTTTGGTTTTGTTGAGTTTTTGTCCCTTTTGTGGTATCTCCAACATGTAGCACAATGGCTAGTACACAGTAGGTGCTTAATAAATGCTATCAGATCATCAAGCTTTCATCACCACTTTCCTGTTCTATGGCAGGAGCCTTCTCATCGTTCTCTCTGCCCTCTAAGCTCTCCCCCTCTCCAGACTCATCTTCCAGTTGGCCAAAATATTTCCAAACAGAGGGCCTGACCAGGTCATCTCCCAGTCCCAGGAGCTTCTTCTTCCTGCTGCCTCTAGGACAAAATACAAGCCTTCCCCAACCTAGTCCAGCCTCCTGTTCCCTTCAACCCAGCCGTCAACTTCTGCCTCCTGCCTCCCTCACTCCTGCCCCTTGGAAAGCCGGGCTCCTTTGGAGGCTCAGCTTCTAGCCACCTCCTACAGGAAGCCATGGACTCAGTTCTTAAGGTCCAGCCCCAAACAATGGGTTATCTTGTAAATATCAAGGATTATCTCTTATCTATTCTCTGTAAAAGTGTCCACAAGAAACCGCTCAGAGGGCAGACCCAGGGCTTCCAAGGGTATTCCCTAGGTCAACCACAGTTCCTATGGTGATCTATGTCTTGCCACTGGACCCAGATGGCTCTGGAGGGGAAACTGAGGCAGGTGACCTTGCCCAGCCCTCCCTCCCCCAACTCTAACTCACTCCCACGTCACGTGTCCCCTCCCTGACGTCACGGCCCTCTCTTCAAGAACAAAAGACCAACAACCTTACCTGGTGAGTAGAGCCGCCCTACTAGGAACCCAACTGGAACTGACAGTTGGGTGACACAAGATTTGCTTAACAGGGTATCGTCCCCTTACCTGGAGGGGCCATGCCCAAAGGAACGGAAATTCTGATGGCAGAAACCTCTCCAGATACCCTGGGACCAAGCCTTTCACCCAATTCACTCTGGCTCCCGGTGACTGCCCAACAATTACATTAAAGGGCCCCTGTTCAGTGACAAGGAGGACCAACTCTCAAGTTTCCGGCAGCGGGGGGACGGGGCGGGGATTGGGGGGTCTGATCTGAAGCCATTTTTACCTGGACATTCTTACTACCTTTAGCTGCCACAAAGCTGGATTTCTGAAGGCCGGCCCCTCCCAGATTAAAGCTGAAAACAGGATGTCTATTTGAATGTATTGGGGGGGCACAATGGGGGGGTCCCAAAGTTCAGCTGAGTAAATTGTCTCCCTCTGGCCTTCCCTGAAACCTTCCCAGCCAGCCCTCCTCTGCTGCTCCCAAAGGGAAGCTCTGAGAACAGATAATGGAGGAAGTGGGGGTCCCAGGAGGGGAGCGGGGAGAGGCTCCTCAGACTGCCTGGCTCCGTTCTGGAGAGGCCCCTGGAGTGCTTACAGAGCCAGAGCCAACCCCCAACTTTGAACACGGAGCAGGGGCCACCTGGCACCGGATATCAGGGAGCCCTCCCTGCCCCAACCACAAAATTCAGCTTATGTGGGCTCAGAAGGGAGTGCTGGGAGCCTGTCCACAGCCCAGATCTCTACTAGGGGTGATGTGTGTATATGTGTGTGTGTGTGTGTGTGTGTGTGTGTGTTTATCTGTCTTTCTCTTTTCTCCCTCCCTCTCTCCTCTCTGCCCCCATCTCTGTCCTCTCAGTCTCTCTCTCTCTCTGTATCTCTGTGTCTGTCTCTCTCTCTCTCACACAGACACACACACTCCCCTCCATACAAGTACCCCGACCAGACTCATGACCTGTGGCCGGCTGCCTAGCTTGGGATCTACTCCATTCCGTACGTGGGGCCTTGCTAACCCTCCAAGTTAGGTCAGGAAGCGGTCCCTTCCAGGCAGCTCTGACGATCTCAGGCCCTCCCTAGCTCTGACACAGTGTTCTCCGTTCCAACTCTGACTTCCCACGTTCTCCGTTCCAAGGGCCCTCGGCTCTGACTTCCTATGTTCCAAGCCTGTGAGTGCCGATTCAGAGAAAACAACTTATACAAGAAACCACATCATTCAAACACACAGGCCCAGTCACAATTCCCGAAGCTGGAAGATGAACAGCAGTCCCACCGGGGGCAGAGCTGATGGACACATGGCCAAAGATTCGCTCAACTATACTTATTTCTCAAAAGGAAGTTCAATTTTCTTTTTCAGTTCAGGTGGAGACGTGAGAAAGGAAGATAAACAGAAGCCTTTCCCATCCTCTGTCATTTCTGTGCCTTTCCTCTGTGATCACCCCCCAATTTATCCTGTATCTTTCTTGATAAGTATATAGTTCTTTGCATCTTCCTCCCTTAGACTGGAAGCTCTTCAAGGACAGGCCCTGTTTTTGCCATTCTTTGTATTCCCAGTTCTTGGACACAGTGCCTGATACACAGTAGGTGCCTAATAAATGCTTAATGAAAACATACAATTGATTTTAAAAAACAAAATCCTTCCTACACCCCTGACATCCCATGATTTAAGGTCCCTCCGCTCTGAAATTTCATATTCTATGCTCTAATGCCCCTCCCCTCCCCACATTCCGTGTCCCCTCTTGGTTCTGACCTTTTTTCTCTCATTCTTGTCCTTTCTGCTCTATTATTATTTCCCTTTTTAATGAAGTTTTTTTAAATTATCAAAACATATGCATAGTTTTCAACATTCACCCTTGTAAAACCTTGTGTTCCAAAATTTCCCCCCTTCTCTGAGATGGCAAGTAATCCAATATATGTTAAACATGTGCAATTATTTTATACATATTTCCACAATTATTGGGCTATTCAAGAAAAATCACATCGAAAAAAGAAAAAAAGAGAAAGAAAACAAACTGCAAATAAGCAACAAAAAAGTACAAATGTATGTCATAGTTCACTCTCAGTTCCCACAATCCTCTTCTGGGCGCAGATGGCTCTCTCCATCACAAGACCATTGGAACTGACCCGAGTCACCTGGCTGTGGAAAAGAGCCCGGACTGTCAGAACTGATCACTGCATCCTCACTCTTGAGGAATATTCAGTAAGGGAATCGGGAAGAGACACAGAGGAGAAAACATGAAGACCTGAAGTCAGGAACCACAGGCACGAATTCAGGCTCAGACGCTTACTGGGTGGTCTGAGGCAAGTTCACTGAACTATTTGGGAGGCTTCAGTTTACTCATCCTTGGAAAGGGTGGTTGCTAGAATTAAATGTAAACTTTTAAGTGAGAAGGGAAGGAAGTAGAATAAGCATTTATCTAGCTCCTACTGTATGCCAGACACTTTAGAAATTCTATTTCATTCGACCCTTACAACAACCTTGAGAGACCAGTTTATTTGCTAAATAAAATCCCGATTTTAGTTAAAGAAACCGAGTTGAATGGCAGTTAAGTGACTTGGCCAGGGTCATAACACTTAGTGTCTGAGGTTAGATTTGAATTTAAGTCTTCCTTATCTAACTCCTCTTAATTCTAGTCTTTCCCTCTTTTCGTCATTCCCTATTTATCCTGCATGTAGCTTGCTTAGCATCTCTGGGTGCCCCAGACTGGAAGCCCCTCAATGACAGGGACTGTGGGTAGAGATTTAGTGAATTGAAGTTGACTGAAAATTGAATCCTACCAGGCTTGAAATCCCTTGCCCTCTCGGGACCCCCAGGGCAATGGCAGCTTAGCTAGGCTGCAGGACCCCTGCTCACACCCCTTTCCCTTTTCCACAATCTTCTTTCTCCATCTGTTTTTTCTTCCTCTTCCTACATGACATGTACCTTGCAGAATCCATGCTAGAGGTACCTGGGGTGCAGGTAGCCTGTCCCTAGACTCAAGATCCGGTCCCCAAGGACTTTTCTGCCTCTTCCCAGCACCATCTGTTCCTCCTAGCTGTCCCTCTCACTGAATCCAAACTTCTGAAGGGCGGAAGGGGACCCTCTGCCACTTTCTGGCAGAGTAAACCGAGGATCTTAGAGTCACAGGCCTTTCAGGGATCATCTGGCCCGAACCTTTCACTTTATAAATGAGGCAGGCAGGCTCAGCAAGGGGTGGGGAGGACTCATTCAGGGTCAGCAAAACTGACCTCTGACCTTTTCATGCTAATCTCACACTTGTCTAAAGCTGGCACTGAAATGGGGACCGGTTTCTGACTTTCCCATCTCTCTATTTTGGCTGTTAGGAGGGGCAGTCAGAGAGAACTGGGGATGGCACTTGTAGAATCAGGAAACCGGGAAGGGAAAGTTGGGGAGACCCCCTGGGGAAAGCGGGACCAAGCAGGGTGTTTTGATTCCAGCATCATCGAGGGAACCCCGGGGAAAGAGTTCCTGACTCCTTCTCTGAAAGGCCCCAGAATTATCAGAAGGGCTTTCTTGAGCAACTTCTTTCCTATGCCTCTTTCCCCATCTGTCAAACTACTAGATGAGCCTTTAAAGTTCCTTCCAGCTCCGACATTCTGTGTTCGAGTCTCCCTCCTTCTCATCTCACCGGGTCCCGCCATTCTACACCCAAAGGGGAAAGGGAAGAGGGAGGAGACGAGAAGAGCAAAGGGAGACTGGACGAGAGAAAGCGGGAGAGAAGAGAGAGACACACAGAGACACACACAGAGCCGAGCCAGAGAGACACACAGAGATAGAGAGAGGCACACAGAGACAGAGACGACAGAGAGAGAGACACACAGAGACAGAGAGAGAGAGAGACACACACACACACACACACACAGACACACACACACACACACAGACACACACACACACACACACACACCGAGCCAGAGACAGAGAGACACACAGAGATAGAGAGAGAACACAGAGACAGAGACAGAGAGAGAGACACACACAGAGACAGAGAGAGAGACACACACAGAGACAGAGAGAGAGACACACACACACACACACACACACAGACACACAGACACACAGACACACACACACACACACACACACACACCGAGCCAGAGACAGAGAGACACACAGAGATAGAGAACACAGAGACAGAGACAGAGAGAGAGACACACACAGAGACAGAGAGAGAGACACACACAGAGACAGAGAGAGAGACACACACACACACACACACACACACACACAGACACACACACACACACACACACACACCGACCACACACACACACACACAGAGAGAGAGACACACACAGAGACAGAGAGAGAGACACACACAGAGACATAGAGAGAGAGACACACACAGAGACATAGAGAGAGAGAGACACACACACACACACACACACAGAGAGAGAGACACACACACACACAGACACACACACACACACACAGACAGAGAGAGAGACACACACACACACACACACACACCGAGCCAGAGACAGAGAGACACACAGAGACAGAGAGAGACACGGAGCCAGAGACAGTAGGGGAAAGGAAGAGAAGGAAGGGAGAGAGCGCACCAAGCGCCCACACAAAGGAAAGTTAGCGGCGGCCAAAAGGTCCTGGGAGGAAATTGCTTCCAGACCTACCCTTTCCACATGCTGGCTCCGCTCCGCGCCCGGCTCCGGCTGCAGCCGCCGCTCAGGGACCGCGGGGCGGCCGCCGCATCCCGGCCCTCGGCGGGCCCCGCCCCCTGGCGCGGGGGATGCGCTGCCCACCCTGCGGGGCGCCGCAGCCTCTGCGGGGGGGACCTGGCGGCGCTGCCCCTGCCCGCTCCCGGCCCCGGCTCTGACGCTGCGGGGTCCCCGGGCCGCTCGCGGTTCCGCTCGGTCCGCTGGCTCGGCTCGCTCTCCCGCATAAGAGGCGGCGGGGACCGGGGGCGGGTCACGTGACCTCGGGGCGGGCGCGGGGCGGGGGGGCCCGAGGGCGAGCCTCTGATTGCAGGACACGCGTGCCGGCCCCCGCCTCCCGGCCCACCCCACGCATGAGGAGGACGGGCATCGCTCTGCCCGCCGGGCCCCTGCCACGGAGCGCCCGGGAAAGGAGCCGGAGCCGCAGTCCCGCGTGGGCGGCCCGCCCCCCTCTGGCCGCAGCCCCACCCCCGCTGCGGGGAGCGCCGCCTCGGCCCCGCGCCCCCTCCCTGGCCACCTCCCGCCCCCGGGCCGCCGCACTCGGGGGCCACCCCCTCCGCTCCCCCCCCCCCCCCGGCCTCCCCCGCTGCGCCCCCGGGAAAAAGCACGCGAAGTCCGAGCCGGAAGCCGCCTTCGAAGAGCTCCGGAGCGCGCGGGAGGGGGAAGCCGGGCCGAGGAGCCAGAGCCGGCGGGGACTTGGGGGGCGTCCCCAGTGACTGGCCCGAGGGCATCGCGGCGGATCCCAGACACTGGCTCTCCCCCTGCGAGCCCTGCTTCCCAAAGAACGAAAAGTGCTTTTTAACCCTTTGCTCGGAAGTCTGCCACGATCCCCCCGCGCTGGGGGAAGCGGCTTCTCCCCCGGCGTGGAGAACACCTGCCCCTCCCCCCCCCCCCCAGCCGGCCTGACGCCCTTCCCAGAGCCCGTGGCACGGGGGACTGTGCCTTCTCCGGATAGTTAAAGGAGCGCGGGGGGCGGGGGGAGGACTAAGCGTCGGTCAGGCTGCTGCCATCCTAACGGGGTATTAGACCGGCGGCCTCTCCGAGCCGCTGCCAGAGGCGCCGGGGGGACGGACTGCCCTTCTGCCACATCCCAGCAGCCGGGAGGGAGAGCCCGAGCCCCCAGCTCCCGAGGAGGCCCACTCCACGCTGGGACGGCTCTCCTTCAGAAGAGCCCTTTCCTTCCGCGGCGCCTGGATCTGCCTCTCCGCACTTTCCTCCTCCCCTCCGTCCCGGCGTCCAGCCCGGGCAAAGCTGATCCCCTTCCAAGGAATCCCCCTTCCGAGATCGGAAGACTGGCCTTGTCTTTTCCCGGCTAAACATCGCAGCTCCTTTGATAGGTCCTCCCCCTCCTCCCCCCCCCCCAGCCGGTCGCGCTCCCCAACCTCTGACCCTTCATTGCAACACCCGAGACTTGACACGCGACACATTCATACATGCTACAGAAATCCCGTGAGGATAATAGTCCACTCTGGACCATAAAAAACGACGGAAGGAAAGGGAATAAGCATTTATCTAGTACCTACTGAATACAAAGCACTGGGCTCGGCACCTTATACACTTCTCATTTGACCCTCTCACAATAATCCTGTGAGGTAGGTTCTTTACTATCCCCATTTCACAGTTGAGGAAACTGAGGCAAAGCGATGTGAAGCAACTGGATAAGAGGCACGGAAACTCTTGAATGAATGGGTACCAAGTGAAGGAAGCAGTCGGTCACAATGAACACAGCAGTGCAAAAAGGAAGAAGAGCAACAAAACGATTAAAATCGAATGCGGAAAAATTCGAATGACCAAGTCTGGCCACAACAAAGGGATGAAAAGATACTTCCCTTCTTGTGCAGCGAGGTCACTGTATAAATATGTAAACACTGGATTTAACACGTACCTCAACATATGTAACATGTATTGGACTACTTGCCTGCTAGGGCAGGGGGTGGGGAGAGGGGGGAAACTTGGAACAAAAGGTTTTGCAAGGGTCAGTGTTGAAAAATGACCCATGCACATGGTTTGCAAATAAACAAACAAATAAATATAGAGAGATAGCTAAACAGACAAATAAATGAATGAGTGGGGGCAGCTAGGTGGCGCAGTGGATAGAGCACCGGCCTTGAATTCAGGAGGACCAGAGTTCAAATCTGGTCTCAGACACTTCACACTTTCTAGCTGTGTGACCCTGGGCAAGTCACTTAACTCCAGCCTCAGAAAAAAAATAAAAATGAATGAATGAATGAATGAGAAAAAAAAAAAAAAAAAGATACTTCCCTGCTGACATGGGGGACCACAAGTATGGAACACTGAAGATCATGGTAGCCTTTTTTGATTAGGTAGTTAGTTTGATCAAACTTTCCTCCCCTTCCTCTTTCTAAGTATTTACTAATAAAGGCTGGCTCTCTGGGAGAAGGTAGGAGGAGAGATGCAGCAGGAAATATGTGATGTAAAAAGAAAAGGTATGGATACAAATTATGTAAAAAATAACAGGCGTTAAATTTACAAATGCTGGCATGTTCATAAAAGTGTCTAAAACAATCTATATCATTTAATTCAGAGATTCCACTCTTTACACCATATACACCAGTGAAGTCAAAGATTGAAAGAAAGTCTCATGTATGTCAATATATTTAAAGTAGGTTTTGTTTTTTTTTTGTAACACCAAAAAATTGAGGGGAAAAAAGATAATAATGGGAAGGAAGGGGATGGGAAGTGAATACTGGCATTTTGTTTGAAAGCCCAAGTGCAGGATACTATTTAGCACTTCACATTTGAGATTTTATCAATAATAATAATGATGATGATGAGAATAATAATATCAATAGAATATCAATAGCTAGCTTTTATATAATGCTGAAAGGTTGGCTAATGCTTTTGCAAATATTAACTACAGTTATCCCTTCCGTATTGCAATTTTCCACATCACAGTTTTGATATATCATAGGTCAGCATAAGAAATTAAATGAGAATGGGGGGGGGAGTTTTGCAGAAGTCACAGATGATACATGAAGACAATATAAAACAAGTTTAGAAACTCAGAAAGGAATAAATGCTATGTACAGTATTGTATACTATCAAAATTTTATCTTTTTTTTTTTCCTGAGGCTGGGGTTAAGTGACTTGCCCAGGGTCACACAGCTAGGAAGTGTTAAGTGTCGGAGACCAGATTTGAACTCGGGTCTCCTGAATTCAGGGTTGCTGCTCTATCCACTGCGCCTCCTAGCTGTCCCCTAAAATTTATCTTTTAATACTATAAATATGCACAATTTCTTTTTTAAAGTTAAAATAAGTTTCAAGAAGCTAAAACTTGCAAAAGGAATATGAAAGCCAACAGACAACACACAAAAGCTAGTATTTTTACTTAATGCTGCCCTATATATATAGCCTGTCACCAAATATTTAACCCAAATTTTACAATAATGTATCATAAACACCCCAAAAAAGAAAAAGAACAAATTCAGATGACTTCTCTGATATGAAGGGGGGGCCAAAAATTTTACTTAGCTTTTCCAGATCATGTAAATTGTGCAATTTTTAATATGTTAAGCTAACTAATTTTTATTCTATTTTATTGTATATATCATTATTATATATTATTATAGTTTTAAATTATATTTTAATATGTTAAGCTAATTATATTTTACACTGAGAAATGAATACGAGTATAGAGGAATATGAGAAGTATTTAGATTTGCACAAAGTAAACAGAATTGTGAAAATGAATATAAATAATCACAACAACATAAGGGGAAGAACAGGAAAAACAACAACAATGGGAGCTAAATACTAGAAAATGATAATGGCCAAACTTGACCTCCAAAAGCGAGAAGGTAAAGGCAGACACATTCCTCGGTAGAAGTGGGGGACTATGGGGCCAGAGTATAACTCATAATGTTAGACCTTTGGATAGGTTGGTTAATTTTTTAACTGCTTTTTTCTCTTTTGGTAGACAGGATGACTCTCTCAGAGGGAGATACTGGGGCATGAAGGTGACTTAAAAAGACAATAAATAGGGGCCGGGAGAGGAAGGAAAACATTTCAGGTGGAGTATGTGTTGAAGACAGAGCACTTTTAAATGACAAGGCAAGAAATCTGCCCATTTCAGTTCAATAAAGCTTTAATGTTGCCTGCTGGGTGCCAGGGACTGAGGCTAAAAAGAAAATAAAACATTCCTTGTCCTAGGGAGTTTGGGAATTGGGGAGAAGGTGTCCCCCAGTGGTACCCAAATAAATACTAAACAATTTCAAAAGGGGAGGCCCTGAGTTATGCTTTGAAAGAAACTGAGGATTTTCAGAGGAAAGCTAAGGCTCTAAGAGCTCACTCCAGATTCAGAGAACCAGGACTTGCAAGGGCACAGAGGTGGTAGACGAAAGGCCGTGGGCAGGACCTGCGAGCAAAAAGGCTGGGAATAATAAAAAACATAATTACAAGATGTGAGGGGGAGCCAGATTGCAGAGGCCTGAAGCACCAGACTGGGGATTGGGAGTTTATTTCCAGAGGTGACCAGCAGCAGTTGATGCTTTTAGAGCAAGGAGTGACACAGTGAGGGGAAGGGAGGAAGGGGTGCAGCTCAGTGTCCTTTTTATGCTTCCACAAAGGAGACAAACAAACTGTTCCAAGAAAAATCACAGAGCAGCCTGTCCAGGGCCCACCATCCCACTGGCCCCTAACTTCCTTTCCAGATGTGGTGACAGGGACAAAGAGGAGGAAATGGCACGAGTCGGTGTCCATCCTCCTCTTTCCTTCTCTGAGTGAACTCTACTTTTTAGTGACGAGAAGCCCAGACTTGGGATCAGGGAGCTGGCTGGAACCCCAGCTGGATGACTTTGGGCAAGTCAAGTAGTCTCTTTAAGCCTCAGCTGCAAGGTGGAGATAATGACTGGGGCCTTCACAGCTCACAGCTGATGGAAGGAAGCACTTTGTGAGCTGTCAGGTGTTATAAAGTATAGTAAGAGCTGACATCAGGAACACCCCCTGATTGTTTGGAACCTGATTATCCCCAATCTTCGGGGGTGGGGGAGTAGGAATGATCTTTGGCTAGAGAACCCAGCTGGGGGATTTTCTCTCCTTTCTCTTCGAGCTCTTTTATTCATTCAACAAACATTTCTGGACACAAAGAACTCCATTGAAGGCTAAAGCACAAATACATGCAAGGAAGCAGAACATGGACTATTCAGTAGAAGGCAAATACATTAAAGAAAGAGGGTTTGACTCTGTCTCCACAGGGGTCTGAGGGGAAGAATTCTTAGCAGCTGGAGAGCTGAGGAAGGGCTTTCTAGAGCAAACATTTTGGGGCTGGACTCTGTGGAGGAGCAGGAATTTGATAGGAAAAGAGGAGGAGGAATCATAGATTTAGCATTTGAAAGGAATACTTTCCAGTCCCTCCTCTTCATTTTTATAGTTGAGGAAGCAAAGGCCCAAAGATGTTAGTTAAGTCTGAAAAGTCCGAGCTCTCACCATTGCACCACATTGCCTCAGGGCCAGGGTACAGCAGGAGAAAGGCCACGAGGCAGAGGGCACGTGATCCACTTTGACAAGAAGTGGTTGTGGATGGAGCTCATCTGTGTTTTCAGAAAAAACAAAACAAAACCCAGATTTCCTCCTCTTTCCTTCTCTTCCTCTCTCCCTTCCCCAAAAGCTGGCCCTCTGCACAGCAGCCTCACCCTCCTCTCCCGGGGGGATGAGGGGCTTCCTCCCAGTCCCAGCTAAACCCCCCCTTCTACAGGAAGCCTTTTCCAGGCGCCTAGTTTGAAACCTCACTCTGCCAGTTCCTATTTGTTTGTCCATAGCTGAACGCAAGCCGCCTTCCCCCATGGGACAGGGATTTAGTTCCTCAAAGAAAGGAATTGCCCTTTGCCTTCCTCAGTGTCCCCAGCACCGGGTCTGACTCACAGAAGGTGTTTATTGACGGACCGACATGCCCACCCCCTAACTGTTTACCTGTCCATCTGGCAGGGGTCCTTTAAGGTGCTGTCCAGCCTTGGGGCAGAGTCCAGGGCAACTCCCGAGGCCTCCGTCACCCCTGGTTCCGGCCTTGGAACATAGTGCACTGTCCCGGTGCTCACGGCAAAGAGCAGCGGGCACGTTCCGGGGGCAGCAGCCCTGGCGGGGCAGCGGTGGCCATCCTCCTGGAACTCCATGGTGGGGAGAAGGCAGGCCTTGTTCAAGAGACCCCCCAAAAGTTCTGCTCCAAACCCCAGCTTAGCCACTCGGTGGGTCCCCACGAGTCAGCAGGAGTGTCCCAGAGACAAAACAGCACTCAACTCACCCGGGTGCCTCATCTCCCAGGGGACCCGAGCCTCTAACCTTTGCTATCTCCAGGTAGCAGCTTGCCGAGGGGAGGCGTCTCCTTGAGCAAAGCCTTTATCTCTTTAAGCCCCATAATAATTAACTCCCAGGGTCCAGGAGTTCTAGGCAGAATCTCATCTTCAGAGAGAGGTCGGAGAGAGAGAAAGAGAGGGGGAGAGTGAGGGGTCCCATTGAGAGTGAGGGGGGCACTCTGCCAATCCCCGCTGTCTGCCAGCTCTCTCAAAGGGCTGCTGGGAGGCCTCACTTGTGGAGTGGATTTCCCTAGAAAAGAAACTCTTCTCAACTGGCCCCGGAAAATCATAAAGATAGTGCACTCTGCAAAAGTTCTTCTTGACCCCAATTCAACCGAAATCAACAGGCATTTATCAAGCACCTACTATGTGCCAGGCCCTGGAAATGCATAAAGACAGAAGATAAATAGTCCTATAAGAAGCTTACATTCATCTGGGCTTTATGAAGTTTTTTTTTGGTTTAATTTTGTTTTTAATTTTGACAAATATAGTTCAAAAAATCTTGTATATTTATGTGTGTTACCTTTTATTAATTTTTTTAACAGCAATTTGCTCATTTTAAGCTTAGGAGGCCATAAGGTGACTCCCAAGATGAATTTATTTCCCTTGTGACTTTAGGGACAAACAATCAGGACATCAGTCACAATAGCTCCGAGCCCCCAGTTAGGAAAATTCTTACCACTTAGGCAGAGATTGGACTCTTTCTAACCTAACATTTTATCTTTCTCCGGTCAATCCCTGGCTTCTTTGTGGAGGAAACATTTGGGTAAAGAAATGACATGTTACATGGTGGCGTCTGTAGGTGGGCAGGCATTGGGAGGGGCGGCTTGGGAAAGAGTTGACCTTTTCTTGAGACTTCTCTCAGCCCTTTAGCCACAGTGTCCTCCTTTCTGAGGTAGCTGTAGGACCAATGACTCTCCCAGATATTTTCCTCCTCGGCCACAATTTAGTTTTCTCTTTGCTTTAACTCAAGAGTCTCTTTCTCTCCAATTCTGAGACAACTTCTCTCTTTTTCCTCCTTCCATTCTCACTTCTGATTGATTCCTTTAAATACTATTCTCACATAATCAAGGAGCCAAACAAATGGGGATAGAGTACTTTCAAATTGCTCCTTACACATGCAGTTTATAAACCTTATTCTGAGGAGGAAAAAAAAAAAAAGAGTTTAAAAATAAAGAAAAAAGAAAAAAATTCACAAAAGAATTTAAGAACTTCAGATGGGAGATCTATATAATCTATTCACAGAGAAGTCAAAGCAGGATCTATACAAAACTAATATATAGCAGCACTCTAGCGACAAAGGGAATCAGGAAGGACCTTTTAGAGGAAATGACACTTGAGCTAAACCTTGAGGGCGTCCCCGGAGGGTTTTCATGTGAAAGTGAGAAGAAAGCAGAGCAGGCAGGAGGACCAGCTCTGTACAAAGATAAGAGATGCTTAGTTTATGGAAGGATAATGGATGTGGGCAGGAGGTTGAGTGGAATAATGAACCTTCAGCCTGAGAAGGTCAGTTGGATCCAGTCATAATAAGTTTTAAAGGTCAGAGCATTGATTATCCCCTACGGGCTTCACTGGATTGGGCTGTGCCAGACAGGATGCTAAAGAAATAAGACCTTCCCTTCGCACCTCAAAGGACTTGCAAGCTAGACAAGGAGAGGAGATTTTATAATATTTAAGTTAATAGTAGCAGACTACGTGAGAAATTTCAAGGAACATTGATTCCATTACTGGACTCGGCATCCAGAAGTTGTGGGTTCGAAACTAGCCTTCGATACTTACTAACTGGATGGCCCAATGAACCTCAGGAAGCTTTTTACTAACCCAAGTTCAAGATTTGGGGCAGATCTGGAGTTCCTACAGGGATGAGC
Source organism: Sminthopsis crassicaudata (assembly GCF_048593235.1). Lineage (NCBI taxonomy): Eukaryota > Metazoa > Chordata > Mammalia > Dasyuromorphia > Dasyuridae > Sminthopsis > Sminthopsis crassicaudata. The sequence goes on from NC_133622.1 coordinate 248,367,868, forward strand.
TCAGAGGTCCTTGGCCAGCCTCTCTGATGGGTGAGAGCCAAAGAAAGATTATGGGCTGGAGTTTCTGAAAGATGTGGTCACTACTGGGCTTGGGTCCTAACTCTGCTCTTGTTTACTGGCCTGTATGACCTCAGTTTTGGAATCTCAGTTTCCCCATCTGCAAAATGGAGTCAACTCAGTTGTTAAGGTCCCCTTCAGCATGGAGACACCACTGTGGCTTGGAGCAATCTGGGAAAGATTCACAGAGGACTTGGACTTGAATAAGAGATGGCTTTTAGGCAAAAGACACTCTTCTGAGAAGAGACCAGAGCACTTAGAGCAAAGCTTTGATGCTCATCTCAGAGGGGATTCCTCATCCACCTCTGCCCAAAATTTTAGGTCTCACACACTTTCCAAAGTGACCATCTAATACCACTCAAAAGTAATTTATCTTTAAAAGATCTGCCCTGTGCTAGCCCACCTTTCAGTGCCTTTTCCCCCATCTCCCCTACTTTTTTCCCCATTCAAAAAATTATTACTTATAAAATTCCTTTTTAAAAAAGTTTTGAGTTGCAAATTATTCTCTCCCTCTAGCCCATCCCCATTGAGAAGTTGAGCAATAGGATATCAATTATACAATGAAATCACAGAAAACATCTCCATATTAACCATGTTGCCAAAAAAAAAAAAAAGTGATAAAATTACATCTCAGTTTGTAATCAGAGTTCAACAGTTGAACAATCTTTTTCCACATGAGTTCCCTGAAATCGTCTTGGATCAGCATCTTGATCAGAGTAGCAGTCTTTCACATTTGCTCGTTGTTATGTTATTATATCATATGCTGTTACTATGTACAAGCTCTGTTGTTATGCACAATGATCCGGCCCTGCTCACTTCCCTTTGTCATCAATTCATGAACTCTTCCCAAGCTTTTCTGAGAGCATCTTGCTCATCGTTTCTTTCAGTAAAATAGAGCTCCATCACAATCATATACCACAACTTGTTCAGTCATTCTTCAACTGATGGGCATGCTCTTAATTTCCAACGCTTTTCCATCACAATAGAGCTGCTATTTACATTTTTATACATATAGGCACCAAATCTACTTTTAAACTGCTTCTGATTTCCCTACTCCAGTCAGGCAGCCAACAAGCATTTATTAAGTTCCAGCTGTATGCCAGGCACAATGCTATATGCTATAGAGCGGGGTTAAAAAAAAAAAAAAACAGTTTCTGTGCCCAAGGAGTTCCAACCTAATGGGGAAAACATCATGAAAACAATTGTATACAAACAAGCTTATCTACATTGGAGAGAACAGAGAGAAGGCACTAGGGTTGGGGAGGGGGGGAAGGGAGAGATTGGAAAATTCTTCCTGTAAAAGAGCGGGATTTTAGCTGGAATTGAAGGAAGTCAGGAGGCAGAGGAGGAAGAAAGAGGCCTGGAGGCTGGAGATGGAGGTCCTCCTCATTTAATGCAAGAGCACATGGCAGGGAAATGGAGGCTGGAGATGGAAGTCCTCCTCATTTAATGCAAGAGCACATGGCAGGGAAATGGAGGCTGGAGATGGAGGTCCTCCTCATTTAATGCAAGAGCACATGGCAAGGAAATGGAGGCTGGAGATGGAGGTCCTCCTCATTTAATGCAAGAGCATATGGCAGGGAAATGGAGGCTGGAGATGGAGGTCCTTCTCATTTAATGCAAGAGCACATGGCAGGGAAATGGAGGCTGGAGATGGAGGTCCTCCTCATTTAATGCAAGAGCACATGGCAAGGAAATGGAGGCTGGAGATGGAGGTCCTTCTCATTTAATGCAAGAGCACATGGCAGGGAAATGGAGGCTGGAGATGGAGGTCCTTCTCATTTAATGCAAGAGCACATGGCAGGGAAATGGAGGCTGGAGATGGAGGTCCTTCTCATTTAATGCAAGAGCACATGGCAGGGAAATGGAGGCTGGAGATGGAAGTCCTCCTCATTTAATGCAAGAGCACATGGCAGGGAAATGGGAGAAGACTTCTGCAAAGGTTGAAGCAGCAAGTTGGAAAGGATTTCCAGTGCTAAAGAGATCCTTGGGGTGTGGTAGAGAACCCATGGAATTTATTGAGAAGCAGGTGACATCGTTGGACTTGTACTTGTACGTGATGGCTGAGTGGAGGATGGACTATAGGAGAGACACAAGTCAGGGAGATCAAGCAGGCTGTACCAGTAGGAAAGCCAGTGCTCTCCTCCCCAAGGTAGCATGACGTGCCCTTTGTAGAGACAGGTGATTAAGACTGACCCTGAAGACTTTTATGAACTGATGCAAAGGGAAGTGAGCAGACCTAGGAAAACTATTTGTGCCATAACAATAATATTGTAAAGATGTTCAGAAACAACTCTGGTTGATTCAACGACCACCACAATTTCAAGGACTCACGATAAAATATTCCATCCAGTTCTAGAGAGTGCTGATGGTCTCACAGGGCAGACTGAATCGTATTTCTTTCTATTTTCTCCCAAATATGGTTAATGTGGAGATTTGCTTTACATGATTATTTATATTTATAATGGGTTTTCTTTCTCTTGCCTTCTCAAAGGATGGGGGGGAGAGAGATGATTTCAGATTGAAAATAACTGATTTTTAAAAAAATCCTGTGAAAGAAAGAAAAGAAAGAAAAGAAAGAAAAGAAAAGAAAGAAAAGAAAGAAAGAAAAGAAAAAAGATTTACCCCTATCCCTATCCCAGATGCCACTTGAATATCTCCATAAATAAGGTAAGGCTCTTTGTAGGCGGGAATGATTTCATTTTTCTCTTTTCTCCCTAGTGCCTTGCACATATAGTAGGTGCCTAATAAATGCTTGTTAATTCATGGAGTCTTCAGAAAAGCCATTAGCAATCTTTCTCATGAAGAGGCCTCCAGGCCTGGAGCCCCACGGCTGGTGGGGAGGAGGGTGGTCACTCAGCTGGATTTGACAGTTTCCCCTTTGCTCACAGATAGCTAAACTCAGGTAGAAGGCGTGGCCGAATGTGACAGGAGGAGGGGGGGGAAGGGAGAGGAGGAGGAAGAGAAGGAAGAAAATAGGACAGAGGAGGAGGAGATAGCTTTCCTGCCGCTGGGCCAGCCCAGTAAATTTCCCAACAAGCTCCCCTCTCTCCCTTCCTGGTTTTTCTTGATGATTAACTTCACTGCTAAGTGCCTAGCATATCATCATCACCTTTCCCCGTGGTCCACACTGAGTCCCACCTGGAAACGTTTAACCCAGAACAGGATGTGCCCTATTTGAAAGGGAGAAGGGCCTGCGGGTCTCCTCCCGAACTGTCCGCTCGGGACATACAAGGAGAAAAGGGACTTCTGGGCCCGGCAGGCAGCCTGCGGGCCAAAAGATCCTTGAAAACCTTCCATTCCTAATCGCTCTCTCCCAGCCCGGGAGAGATGCAAGAGCACTTCGCAGGACACCCTTTTAGGACCAGGGTGGGCTCAGTTTGGATCTTTGGACCTTCTCTCCCGTGACCACAACCCCCAAATCAGTGTCCACCGATGCTAGACTCCCAGCATCAGAGCTGGGCAGGGCCTTAGAAGCCAGAGCAGGGGAGGACTTTAGGGAAGGGGCCTTGAAGTCGGAGAGCCTGTGAAATGTCAGAGACTGGAACTGCCCTGGATCACAGGCCGTCCCAGCATGAAGGCGCCTTGGAGCACAGGATGTCAGAACTGGGCGGGTCCTCAGTCTAAGGTCTCCACTACAAAACGTCGGGGTGACAAGAGAACAAAAATGCTGGAGGAACCGGGGACGGAACCCTGAGAGAGCAAGCCTCGGAGGCGTCTGGTCCCATCCCCCATTTTCCAGATGAGTAAACTGAGGCCCCAGAGGGGCAGCCCAAAGTCGCCCCACCATTCGGCTGCGGCGCTGGCATTCGAACCCAGACCCTGCCTCCCGGCCCAGGCTCTGGCCCCCGTGCCCGCTGCTCCTGGCAATCCAGCCGCCCCGGGCCCTCCCTCGCCACTTACCCGGCAATCTCAGTCACGAGGGGACGGTTCCCGAGGCCTGCAGCCTGGCCGGCCTGCAGCATGGGCCTGTGGCTTGGCCCTCTGCCCTGGCCGGGGGGAGGGGGCAGCGGCCCCCTGAGCTGGGCCACCCGCACGGGCGGGGGGAGGACTCCGGGCGCGGACATGCCCGGGAGAGCGGAGCGGGACTGAAGGGCCATGCAGCTCCATCCCAGGGCCGGCTCGGGAGGGGGAGGGAAGCCCTGCAGCCTCCCCGCCCAGGCCTCTCCTGGGAAATGTATTTCCCTGGAAGTGGAAAGCAACCGAGGCCTCCGGATTCCAGGCCGGCCCCCTCCCTGCAGCAGCTGTGTGGAATGTTTGAACCACTGCAGGGAATGTTTCTGCAGGAATTCTCCCGGGGCTTTCCGGGACCTGGCTCAGATTTCAGAGGGGAGGCTGGCCCCGGGCCCTGGAGGCCGGGGACCCCAAAGGGCGGGGCCCAGCACCCCAGCGCCACCCCAGACTCCGGGGTGAGCAGGCCTGGGGCCGGGGCTGTCCTGGGGCAAGGGAGGAGCAGGCCCGGGGGAGCTTTGTGGATGCTGGTTTCTAGGTCTCTGGCCTGGCCTGGGGGGACCCAGGTCTCTGCCCCCATAAGCCTCTCCCCTCAGTGAATGAGTGACAGGTCAGTAGGGGCCGTAGGAACGTGCAATTACAGCCCCTCCGTCCCGGGGGCTACATCAAAAGGGGGGGCTGAGGGACTTTGGACCGTCCCATCCCTCACAGGAGCAATGGCTCAGTCTCTGAGAAAGAAGAGAAGCCGCCGGGTGTGCTGGGAAATGTCTCTCTCCTAGCGCTGCTCAGTGGGCTACACGACCAGTCACTGGAGTCCCAGGACAGGGGCTCATACAATAACAAGGGGGGTATACAATAAAACTGTTACTTTTTTTTTTTTTTTTTTTTTAAACAAGGGCTGAAGGGGTCAGGGGATCCAGGGGAGGTAAGCTGGCCTAGAGGACGACCCATGGACCCGAGGAGCCAGGATACCTGGGTCCTCATCTCAGGACCGTGCGACCAGGGCCAGCCCCTCCCTGGACTGCCGGCCTCCCAAGGGTTGATTTTAGGCCAGCGTCAGCGCTGGAAACTCTGTCTGATAGCAAAAGGCCCCGGGCCATGTGGGCTCTGTATGGGGCGCTGACATCGAGGAGGGGGCCTCCAGCTGGATGATGTCAGCAGAGAAACGCCCGCCTGACACCAAACCGTTCCAGCCCTTGGCCCCCTGGCCCACGGCTGGGAGTGCCCTCCACGGAGAGGCCAAGGAAGGAATGCCCTCTCCACCCACCCCCTGGCTCCCCGAGTCCGCCAAATATCGGAGCAAGACCTTTGGGGGAGCAAAAAGCTGGACATTGAGAAGCTGGAGGCCCCGAATGCCCCGTGGGGGATGACAAAGAGGAAAGAACCGAGAGAGAGATGCAGGAAAGCATGAGTCAAGTCAGAGCGGGCAGAGGCAAAAGCAAGAAAAAGAGCCGCGGCCGGGCCCACGACAAAGGAAAAGGACGAGGGACAGAACCTGGTCAGGCTCACTTCGGAACAGTCCCGCTTCTGGACAACGGAGAAAAGGAAACGCTCTTGTTCCTCGGGGTTGAGAAGAGGGGGGCTATGGTTGCAGAATGGTATATACTCTAGCCAGGCAGGGTAGCTTCACTGTTAAACGATTTTGCTGAGCCAGGAATGCATTGTACACAATAACACCTAGAACGTGCAATGGCCAACTACCTCTCACTGTTCAGCGATCCAAAGGAATCCCAAGAGACTCTGGAGAGAAACCCTCTCCATGTCCAGAAACAGAACTAAGGAGATTGAATGCAAGTCAATGCGTGCTATGCTCACTTCTTGTGGTTTTTTCTCTCGTGGTTTTTCCCTTTTGTTCTGATTTTTCCCTCCCAACCTGATTCATAAAGCACCGGGTACTGAATAAATAAATGTAAACTTGAAAAAAAGAAAGATTTTGCTGAACTCTTTTTTTGTTTATAAGGAGTGCCGGACCACTGTGAGTTCCAGTTTCAAATCCTATGATTCCATGGAATTGGGTTCAATCCACGATAATAATGATGATGATGATGATGATGATAAATAATAGCTAGCACTCATATACCACCTATTATGTGCTGAGTGCTTTACAATTATCTGATCCTCAGAACAGCTTTGGGAGGTAAGTGCTATTGTGATTTCCATTTTACAGATGAAGAAACTGAGGAAAGAATTGCCTACCGTCCCAAAGCTAAGAAGTGTCTAAGGCTAGATTTGAACTCGGGTCCTCCCAACTCTATCTGCTAAGTCAGCAGCGGATGTTCCGGTCTGTTAAATTTCTGGCTTTGCCATTCCCTTTCCTACTGGGCCCCAAGTTTCCTCCCCTGCCGTGGACACGATGGTCTCCCGGCTCCATTCTTAGATCCCATAAGCAATCATCCAGCAATGTGTGCCCAGTGCCCTCAGGGCTCAGGGAGGGGCAACTGGCTGTCCCAGAGGGAGCCAAGAACCACAGATGGAGGACTGGTCAGGACATTTTCTCCTCCCTGCGCCCTCAGGGACACTAGGGATGAGAGGTCAGGAGGGACAAATGCTCCTTGGGAAAACCCTCAGCCAGCTAGGACTGGGCCAGAGGGCAGGAGCTCTAGCAAACCCAGTTCACCTGGTCCAACCCACCTTCAAACAGGCAGGTTGGTCACCCACTTAGAAGCCACCATGAGCCGGCTCTCCTGGGCTGGAAGGGGAAGACGGGGAGCTGTTCCAGCCCAGCGGGTGAAAAGCACCTAAACTAGCACCCATTTCCTCCCAATGTCTCTCCCCTGAGACCCTGAGCTTTCATACATTATGGAGTTCAGTCATAATCCATCTAGTTTAATCACGTCAAGCTAGTGACTATTTTGGGTGGGGGATGGTCTTTAGCTCACCCTACAGAAGTGCAAAAATAATACAAAGGGGAGCATTCTATTCTCCTGAGTCCCCTACAGACTTCCAGGCCCTGGCCCCAGCCTGGGTTCTAGACTCTTCTCCGAAGGGTTGTGAGCTGACCCCGAGGTAGGTTTTTCTTGCATTTCAGAAATGAATCTAGATCTCCCACGGCGTGGAGCTCCCATGGGCTTGGACTCACAGGGGGAACGTGGATGGGATTTCAGAAAGGCAGCCCCTTCCACTGGAACTGTCACCAACTCAAGGCAACAGGGGAGGGCAAAGGGCAGGCTCTGGGACACCTCTTGCCCTTTGCTATTATCTTAATCACGTGCCCTGCCAGGCCCTGTCTCAGAAGCTGGTGCTGCCCAAGAACTCTCTCTCAGAGGTTTGGTCTCAGAACTCTAGGAATTGGGGTAATAGAGAAGGCAACGCCAAGGCTGGCACTGCCCAGGGATGCCCCCTTCTATCTTTTTTAATAAAGCTTTTTATTTTCAAAACATATATGTAGTTTTCAACACACACTTGCACAATTTTGTATTCTAAATGTTTTGCTCTCTCCCTTCCTTCCCTCTCCCCTAGATGGCAAGTATCAATATGTGTTCAACATGACACAATTATCGTGCTGCGCAAGAAAAATCATATCAAAAAGGGGGCAGCTAGGGGGCGCAGTGGGTAGAGCACCAGCCTTGAATTCAGGAGGACCCGAGTTCAAATCTGGTCTCAGACACTTAACACTTCCTGGCTGTGTGACCCTGGGCAAGTCACTTAACCCCAGCCTCAGGGGAAAAAAAAAAGGGGGGGGAAGGAGAAAGAAAACAAAATGCAAACAAATAACAACAAAGGTGCAAATACTCTATTGTGATCCACACTCAGTCCTCTCTCCATCACAAGACCATTGGAACTGGCCTGGATCACCTCACTGTTGAAGAAAGCTACTTCCAGCCCTCTTTGTGGTGGCCAGAAATTGGAAACTGAGGGGATGCCCTTCAGCTGGAGAATGGCTGAGTAACTTATGGTATATGAATGTTATGGAATATTATTGTTCTGTAAGAAATGACCAGCGGGATGAATACAGAGAGGCCTGGAGAGATTTACGTGAACTGATGCTGAGGGAAGTGACCAGGAGCAGGAGATCATGGTACACGGCAACAATAAGACTATATGAGGATCCATTCTGATGGACGTGGCTCTCTCCAACAATGAGATGAACCAAATCAGTTCCAATAGAGCAGTAACGAACTGAACCAGCTACACCCAGCAAAAGAACTCTGGGAGTTGACTATGAACCACTACATAGAATCCCAATCCCTCTATTTTTGTCCACCTGCATTTTTTATCTCCTTCACAGGATAATTGTACACTGTTTCAAACATGTATATATATATATATATATTGTATTGTATATATTGTATTTAATTGATACTTTAACATATGTAATATGTATTGGTCAACCTGACATCTGGGGAAAAGAGTGGGGGGAAGGAGGGGGAAAGTTGGAACAAAAGGCTTGGCAATTGTCAATGCTGTAAAATTACCCATGCATACATCTGGTAAATAAAAGCTATAAAAAAAAGAAGAGAGCCACTTCCATCGAAATTGATCTTCATATGTACAACGATCTCCTGGCCCTGCTCACTTCCCTCAGCATCAGTTCCTGTCAGTCTCGGGCCTCTCTGACATCCTCCTGCTGGTCTTTTCTTACAGAACAACAATATTCCAGAGCATTCATACACCCCAACTTACCCAGCCATTCCCCACTGCTGGGCATCCCCTTGGTCCCAGTTCCTCACCACCACAAAAAGGGCCGCCACAAACATTTTGGCACATGGGGGTCCTTTTCCCTTTTCTAAAATCTGCCCCTTTCTCTTGATAGCAGGAAAGATTCCAGGAAATCTGTCTGTCTCTATCCAGGAGGCTGGGGCTCAAACTCCTCAGGAAAGCTGGACACTTAATGTTGGGGCAGCTAGACTGCACAGTGCCCAGAGCCCTGAAGTCAGGAGGACCCGAGTTCAAATCCAACCTCAGACACTTAATACTTCCTATCTATGACCCTGGACAAGTCACTTAATCCCAGTCTCCTCAGGGGGAAAAAAAGACATTTAATGTCCTTTGGCCTCAGTTTCATGATATAGAAAACGGGGAGGAGGCAATAAAAGGCCTTTGGGGTCCTGTTAGCTCGACATCCACAATCCTACAACTCCCGCCCATGAGACCTGTGCCAGTCTCTCATCTGAGATTATACCACAGGACCAAAGAAGATCTGGATTCAAATCCTATCCCTGGCACTTCAACCTGTGTAAGCAAGTCACGTAATCTCCCTCAGCCTCACTTTCTGAATTAAAAATTATATAGAGTTACAGTCATTCCTTAATGGTGGCCAAGAGCCTAAAACTGCCCGAGTTCTCCCCAGCAGTCCCGGGAGACCCAACGCCGGGACACGATTGGGCCAGCTCTAAGAAACAACAAAGGGGACGGTTTCAGAGACTCCAGAAACCAGCACAGAGGGAAGTGAGGAGATTTGGAGAACAGACGAGACCCTATCACTCTAAGACAATCTTGAAAGAGCCAAGATTTTTGATTAACTCAATGACTAACGGTGAGCACTCATGATGGACTAGCCCCTGCCTCTGAGAGACCCAGGCTGGAAAAGCCCCCTGGGACCCCAGCGGACGGACTGCGTCTCTGTCTGAGAAACAAGTGGTTAGAACAGGTGGCGTCGAGATGCTCTCCGGCTCCAGAGCTATGTCCCATACTCCCCCATAGTGAGGTCAGAGCCAGGTTATAGAACCAGACTGAGGGACTTTTATTTGCTCCTGGAGGTAAGAGGGAGTTCCTGGTCATTACTGAGGGAGGGCAGGGGCAGCGATGAGACCTTAGACATATCATTTTAACAGCTGCGTGGAGACTGGCCAGGAGCGGACGAGGGTCTGAAGGCAGAGAGATCATATGGAAAGCTATGGCTTCAGTGATCTGGGATGAAGGGGGCGGTCTGAAGAGGTCCAGTGAGGGAGAGGGGAGGGAGAAGCAATGTTTGGAAAGCGGAGTGCCAGTGGGATTATGCCGAGCTCTGGAGCCTTGGTCACCGGGAGGACCATGACAGAAAAGAGGTCAATGGAGGAGGGGGGGGACAATGACTTCAGCTTGAGACTCATTGATGTCTACTGGCTGAATCAGGAGGACCTGAGTTCAAATCCAGCCTATGTGATGTGGGCAGAAAACCTCCATTGCTTCCAAAAAATAATTTTACAAAAAGGTCTATGGGACAAGCCAGTTTACAATGTCCCACAGACAAAACCCGTGAGCCTCCTAGTGCCGGGATTTGGGAGTCGAGGGGACCTCGGTGGCCATCTAGTCCGTACACACATAAAAGGAATTCCCTCTGTAACATACCCTCCAGCTGGTCAGCCAGCCTCTACTCGAAGGCCTCCACGGACAGCGAACCCCTCACCCACCAAAGCAGCCCCTGGGTTTTTGGACAGCTCATCGTTCAGAAGTTTTTCTGCCTCTGAAGTCAAGACGTCCCTAGTTCAAATCCCGCCTCATATACTTCATGTGTGGACCTGGGCACGTCACTTAACCTTGGTTTGCCTCAGTTTCCTCAACTGTAAAATAGAAATGACCAAAGTCCCTACCTCTCGGGATGTTGTGAGGATCGAGAGAGAGGATATTTATAAAGCATTTAGCACAATGTTCGGAGCAGTGAGTACTCTATAAAAATGAGCTATTATTTGGTGGTTGTTCTTAACCTGGAGCCCAAAAAGTCCTCCCGACTTTCACTCCGGCTCTGCCATCGGGGACAAACATTTCAGCATTTGAAGACAGTTTCCATGGCCCCTGCTCTGAGGCTTCTCTTTCTCAGGCTAAACATCCTCAGCTCCTCCAGGAGACTCAAGGCCCTTCCCCAGCCTCCTCTGAGCCCTCTCCACTATTCAGCCTCTTGCTCAAGTTTGGGTTTTGGAATGAGATCTGCTAAAAGCAGAGGCCAGGGGCTGATCACCTCACTGCTTAACTTCTTAAATCAATAAAGCAACCAAGGAGTTAAAATAAGAGGAGGGAGGCAAGGTGGGGCAGAGAGTCCTATCTCTGGAGCCAGGACCTGCGTTCAAATCCCGCCTCTCCCATTCATCCCCTGTTTGACCTAGAACAAACGGTTTTCTGTCCTTGGGCCTCAGTTTCCTGATCTGTAAAATGAGGGGGTTAGACTTGGTGACCTTTCTACAGCCCTGGTCTGGCTGGTGTGGGGGGCACTCACCCTGCAGGTCTCAGCTGGGCAGTGTCCATGGCCCCCGAGGAGATGTCAGCTGGCTCCCGGCTCTCTTCCAGGCCGAGGATGGTCCCGGCCCCTCCGGTGGGCCGGCTGCAGGAGCTGGAGCCTACTTCATGGTGCGCAGGCAGCCGGGCCGTTCTGGACAAGGGGCACCCCAGGGGTCTCTCCTTCCGTCCCACTCAGGAGCGCCCGAGCCCAGGAGGTGATGGCGTCCGTTTCTTACTCTGCTTTCCCATGGTAATAATGGTGGAATGAGGCTCGGGTTCGCAGGAGGCACCCCCCAACCCTTCAGACCCAGCCCCCCAATATGACAGGTCTTTGGAAGCTCAGGAGGCCCGGACCCGGGTCCGAGAGTCCCTCATGTGTCCTGAAGCTGGCTCCCTCCAGTCCTCCGCTCTCCCGCCCCACACAGGTGGGTTTCTTCCTCTTCAGCAGCTCTCACCCCCCTCACCGGCGGGCAGGGTGTGGGCTCCTTCTCCTGGGGCAGGGGGAGCAGAGGGGGCCCTCCGATCTTCAGGCAGCCAGCCACCCTCTGGGCTTATCCCGGAGGCCCTGGGGGGTTTCTCAGGGTGAGGGCCTTCACAGCCAGCCCCCAGGGCCCTTCCCTCCTCGGCCCACCTCCACCAGGGGGTCCTGCTCTAAGCCTACTGAGTGAGAGAGCTCTCGGGCTGGTTGTCCAGGGGCTGCTGAGGGCTGTTGGGAGACCTCTGTGATGCGCTCCCGTTGCCGTGGCTACCCCAAGTGTTCCGAGGGCGGGGCCCCACCTGCCCACCCCCACCCAGTTTTCTCCCAGGGACTTTTGGCTTGCCATGTTCATGTTATCCAGAGCTAAAGCAATTGGTCTGTGCCCGGCGCACTTGTATCATAATCTAAATTAAAAATAATAATGATAATGACTGGCATTGAGTTCATCTTGATCTTGTTCAGGAAGACCAGTCAAAAGTGTGCTGGAGTCAGAGGTCCAGACTAGAGTCTCAGCCCTTGTGACCTGTCACCTTGACCATGCAGAACCTTCCCCGGCTCCTTCTTAGAGGAACAAAGCTGGTATAGGGGACCTCTAAAGCCCCTGGCTTTTTAAATCTGGGACCCTCGGGTAGCTCTTGAACTTGGAAAGTTTCTTAGGCTCTGCCTGGGTCATTCCCTGGAACTGAATTCCACATAAGTTGGGTTGACAAAGGGCATTTCTGCAATGGGAGCTCCCTAGACAGATGATTACAAAAATGCTAGTGTGTTTAATTAATTTAATGCTATTTTACTATTAGTTTTCTCCCCACCAGGCTGGCCAGAGAGAAGTTTTTCAAGCATCACTGATTACTCTCAAAACTGTCTACTAAACCTCAGAAATGTTAGGGTCTATATCAGGGCTTCCTGAACTTTAATACTCATGACCCCTTTTCACCAGAGAAATTTTTACCCAAATCTGCATGTGTAAAAATAGATATACAAGGGGCAGCCAGGTGGTGCAGTGGAGAGAGCACCGGCCCTGAAGTCAGGAGGACCCGAGTTCAAATCTGGCCTCAATCTTTTGTTTTTCTTCCCAGGTTATTTTTAGCTTCTGAATCCAATTCTTCCTTTGCAACAACAACAACCAAACAACAAAAATTCGGTTCTGCACACATATATTGTATCTAGGTTATATTATAACACATTTAACATGTATGGGACTGCCTGCCATCTAGGGAAGGAGGGGAAAATTCAGAACAGAAGAGAGTGCAAGGGATAATGTTGTAAGAAAATTACCTATGCATATGTACTGTCAAAAATGATATAATTATAAAATTAATTAAAAAAAATCTGGCCTCAGATACTTAACACTTCCTGGCTGTGTGATCCTGGACAAATCACCTACCCCCAGTTGCCTCAGGGTAAAAAACAGTATTAAAAATAGGTATGCAAATCAAATATTTACTGATAATAAATCATAATTTTGCCCATCTTCATTCAGTTACATGACCCACACTTTAAGAAACTTTGGTCTAAAAATTTTTTTGTTAAATAAAAAGAAAAGAAACTGGTCTAAAAAATATTTTTTAAAAAGAAAAGAAACTTTGGTCTAAAACAAAGGAAAAAGAAAAAGAAGAAACTTTGGTCTAAAAGGAAAAAGAAAAAGAAAAGAAACTTTGGTCTAAGACAAAGGAAAAAGAAAAAGAAACTGGTCTAAATAAATGAAGTGAGTAACTAAGCTAGTGAGATCCTAGAGTTTTGAAACATTATTTAAAATAAAAAATTAGTCATTATTATCAGACTCATTCATGTAGTTAGTAATATTAATTTTTTTCCCTGAGGCTGGGGTTAAGGGACTCACCCAGGGTCACACAGCGAGGAAGTGTTAAGTGTCTGAGACCAGATTTGAACTCGGGTTCTCCTGAATTCAGGGCTGGTGCTCTCTCCACTGCACCACCTAGCTGCCCCCGAGGAGTATTAATATTGATAAGAGCTCACATTCATATAAGCTCATTAAATGCTTTTCTTACCATTCAACAAGCATTCTTTCCGTACTATGTTCCAGACACTGAGTCGGATTGTGGCAATAGAGACACAGGTCAGGCTGCCCGTGCCCTCAGGGTGCTTCCATGGGGGCTCTCGGAGGTACTCACCACGACAGAGGGGGTAGAGAAAGAAAAGGAGGAAGCCCAGGGCAGTCTCAGAGGGCACCCCTGTGAGGGAGCATGACATGGGTGCCGACCCAGCAAAGAGGGCCGCCATGGAGTAGAGGAAGAGAACCAAAGGAAAGAAGGGGAGGAAAACTCAGGAAAATAAGCGAGTGTCTGGGAGCAGTGTCAGAGCTTAAAAAGATCAGCAAATGACCAATGAAGCAGTCCAAGACTTCTCATCTCCATTTTACAAGTGGGACCCTGAGGCCCACACAGGTGGGGGGCTCTCTCTCCCAGGGTCATTTAGGGATTAAGGCTCAGATCCAGAATAGGAACTCCGGTCTCTTGGCTTTCAGAGAAATGCTCTTCAAATATCACACCCTAGGCATAATTAGTCCCCACTTATAGGTGGGGGAACTGAGACCCACAAAAAAAAAAGCTCTTTTAAATACATTTTTGTCTTTTTTTGGTTTTTATTTATTTGTCTATTTTTCTATCACCTGGGTTTTCCCCTATATTGCTCCCGTTCCCTCTCCCAGAGAGCTATCCCTTAAAACAAGGGTTTTTTTCTAAAGGAAAAAAAAATCATCAAAAACTGATCAATCCACTGAGAAAAATAACGTAATATGGGGGCAGCTAGATGGCACAGTGCATAGAGCACGGGACCTGAGTTCAAATCCAGCCTCAGACACTTGACCTGGCTGTGGGGCCCTGGGCAAGTCACTTAACCCCAACTGCCTCAGCAAATAATAATAACAATCATGATGTGATATGGAACCTCAGAAAAAGAGAGTGGGGCAGGCATGGAAGCAGCTTTCCGGAGCTTCTGGCTGGTCCCATTTTAATCTGGAGCTCTTTCCACCAGCACCCAAGAGAAAGTGACAAGAATGACATTTTCTCCTACCCTAACTCTCCCCAATCTAACTTAAAGGGACTCTCGGTGAACTCACAACACAAGCCTTTTTCTCAGAAAAGAGGAAAGGTCAAGGGCCAGCAGGAGGCCTCCTAGGCCTGAGGCACCCTCCAGTGGCCACTCGGGGACCAGCAGGACCTGCGGCCTAGAAGCTGCTCCAAGTCCTCCTGTCTTAGACCCCTGACAGAACAGGGAGCGTGGGGTTCTCGGGAGCAGCTTTTCCCAAACTCCGGGGAACTCGGGACCCTGAGGGAGAGGAGGGCCCAGCACTCTGCTGAAGAAACTTAGAAATGCTTTAAGATTGGCAGGGCATGCTACAATTTTTCTCTTTTTATTTTATTTTTTAACAAAACAAGTGTTTTCTGTGCCCTCTAAATTTGATGCCCTGGGACAAACCCCTATTGCCCTGCCCTGGTTTTGGCTCTGGGTAGTGATTTAAGATTCCCTTTGTTTTGAGAGCCATGTGCCATTTCCCAAAACCTAGAATCATCGAGAGGGGGTGACAAGGAGGCAGAGAAAGCCTCAGGATTAGGGGAAACTAACAGTCCTTGTCTGGGGTGAATTACCCAAGGAGGCACCGGACTCCCCTCATTCCGGGTACTCAAACGGCCTTGGACTGGTGGAGAGGATCCCTATCCAGGCTCCCAGGAGAGGAGAGGCAATGTTGCAAAACCACTACTGGCCTCGGGGTCGGGCAGATCAGGTGCGAATTAAGCCCCCAAAACTTCCTAGGCACCTTGGGCAAATTCTCTATAATCTTCCCCAGGCTTGGTTTCCTCATTTGTAAAAGAGAAACCTCCCAACTGAGCGTGGATCCAAGGTGGTGTTTTTACTCTTTTGTTGTTTTTTGTTTGAATTTTATTTTTCTCATTTTTTTTCCTTTTTGATCTGATTTTTCTTGTGCAGCAAGATCATTGCATACAAATGCCTATATTGGATTACCTATATTTTTTACCACGTTTAACATATATTGTGTAAAGGGCTAAAAATGAGCAATGCACTTGGATGATGAAGCACGTGAGACTAATTGCCAATTGGACGGTTCCCTATTAACTTGTTTAAGGTTGACCCTCCCCAGCTGTTCTGTGCTGACTTGATTGGTGAGACAAAGAGAGGGAAGTGACTTGTGTGGGAGGAGTAAGAGAAACTTGGGTGGTGGAACTCACGCTCACTTGCACTCGTGACCTGGCGTTGGAGGCGACGGTAAAGAGCTAGAATAAAGACGTTTAGTGATCCTGAATCCTGCTGATTTCTGGAAAGATAGAGTTCCAGCATTTGGCGCCCCACGTTGGGCGCCATTTGTAACGTGCTCTCCTGGCAGTTACAATTACTAGCTTAATAACCGGTAGCGCACTCAAGAACAGCCACGTGTAATCTTAAAAGCCTTTATTATACCTACTCACATAATGCCCTAACTGATGCCCTGACTTGTTGGTTCCCGAGTGAACACCTGGTCAGAAGACCCACGTGTTCACTACCAAAACCCTTACCTCTTTTGGCTACCCATCTTGGCTTGGCCACCCAGGCTAGGAAGCCAAGGTGAAGAACGCCAGGTTAAAGAGGGCGCTTGCTGCCTGCAGTGGGCTTACATAGGGCCTGTGAGGTCACACACACAGCCAATCAGCAAGAGAGTAACCCATTACAAAGCTATCTCAATATGGCCAGGGATTACTTGTCATGTAGGAGAGGGAGTGGGGGAAAGGGAGGAAATTGGAACACAAGGTTTTGCGAGGGTCAATGGTAAATTATCCTAAAATTATCCTTATATATAATTTGAAAATTTTAAAAAAGCTTCAATAAAAAAAAAAATAGAAATCCACCTTACAAGGTTATAGTGAACAAATGAAATAATGAGTGTAAGGGCTTTGTAAACCTTAACGTGAGATTAAAAAACTTTTTCCAAGAGCAAAAATCAGCTTTCTCCCCCACCCACTTATCCCTTCACCATTAAAAAAGAAAGAAAATTCTTGTAATAACTATGAATAGTGAGACGAAATGAATTCCCGCATTGGCCCTGTCCAAAAAAAAAATTAAAAAAAAAAAACGAATGTCTCATTTGGAGATTTGAATGTTGCTGTGGAGTCTGGGAATCCTTCCCATCTCTCCATCACCGTGTGCCCGGGCAGATGGGCACCTGAACCGACCTGCCCGCCCTTTCTCGTGTTCTCATCAAGCCTGGAATAGCAAACAGAGGGACGCTAACCACTTAGATTTCCCAAGGAGGACTGAGAACGACCCACCAGCTGGACTGGACGTGAGCTCGGAAAAGAAGGAAGAAGAGAAACCAGATTTCTCAGGAAATCAAAAGAGGAAGATGTCAGCTATTAAAGGCTGACTTTAGGGAACTGAGCTTCCTGCGAAAAGCTCCTCTCCTGCACCCGACAAAGCTGCGCCCTGTGTGCCCCCAAAATCGTGGTTCCCAGAGGGGAAGAGGAAGGGCTTCAGCCCCACTGGCATTTCCAGAAATAAGTCCTTGCCCACAAACTTTGGGCAGCATAAATAATTACAGAGAAAGGCAAGGGAGGCTCCTTGGGCCTCCCGGCCCTCTCCCTTCTGGGCCTAAACAGGTGCTGTTCCTCTCCAACGGAACCTTATGGAGGGACCACAACCCCTTCAGAGCCTTAAGGAGAGAGGGAAGAAGAACTCCAGAGCAGAAAAGACAACACGTGTATAAAGGGATATAATATAATATAATATAATGTAATATAATATAATATAACATAACATAACATAACATAACATAACATAATATAATATAATATAACATAATATAATTAATATAATATAACATAACATAACATGATATAATATAATATAATATAACATAACATAACATAATATAATATAATATAATATAACATAATATAATATAATATAAATAATAAATACCCACTTTAAACATTTCTATAACAGTATAATAATAATAATAACACCCATTTCATTTTTATTTATTTATTTGTTAATTTATAATGATAATGTAGCACAGGAAAATGCAAATCCAAATGGACTGAGCTGGGCTGCCTGAGGGAGAGAGCGCGCTAAGGGTGGAAGGGGAGCACACTGATGGGGGTCCCAGAGCTGTCTAGGAAGCTCCCGAGCACCTCGGGCCCTCTGGGACCCGAGGGAAGAAGGAGGAAGCTCTGCTCTGAGGAGCCGAGCAGCCAGAGCGAGTGGGGGTTGGAGAGTAGCCTCAGCATGTGCTGCTTTAGCTGTAGGCCTACTACAGCATGGATTCCGAAAGGACCAGAGAGAGCCGGAGTTTCTGAGCAGGAGGGAGACCGCTCAGCTTCCGCCGTGGCGGGCGGGATCTGGTTGTTCCAGGGCATGTCCTTGTCCAGGACTGGCAGGTCTTGCGCATCTCAACGTGGTCGGGATATGGGTCCTCTGGGACTTTCAGGGATTTCTTAAGTGACAGTGTCAAGGTCCCGGATTTCGAGCTGGGAGAAGCACCTCGGGGGCCTCTGGTCCAATCCCCTCATCTTAAAGGTGAGGAGCCCCAGGCGGGGGTGGGGGGATGATTTTTCTAAGGTCACATGGGTGGTAGGTATCAGAGGCAAGATCTGAACTCAGATTTCAGAGGCAGGGATTTCTGTGGCACGGAACGTTAGCAGCCTTGCCCGGCTCAGGCCAAACTAGGGCCCTGGGCAGCTTCCCTGCCTCCTCTTCCTCTCCTTCTCCCCCTCCTCTCCCCCTAGTACTTAGTTCGCAGAAAATGCTTAAGAACTGTGCCCTCAGTGGATCACACAGAGTATTTTCGCCTTTTTGGTCGTTGTTTGCTTGTTTTTGTTTTCTGTCTCCTTTTTGATCTGATCTCCCTTGAGCCCAGTGATAACTGTGGAAATGCAGGGAAGAATTGCCCATGTTTAACATAAGTATTTA
This sequence comes from Sminthopsis crassicaudata, assembly GCF_048593235.1. Lineage (NCBI taxonomy): Eukaryota > Metazoa > Chordata > Mammalia > Dasyuromorphia > Dasyuridae > Sminthopsis > Sminthopsis crassicaudata. Next base: position 248,386,409 of record NC_133622.1, read on the forward strand.
ATCAAACCATAAGCACCCAAAGTATTGGATTACTTGTCATCTGGGGGGGGGGGAGAAGGGAAAACACTTTGGAACCCAAGGCTATGCAAGCGTGAATGCTGAAAACGATCTGCATACATTTTCAAAATAAAAAGCTATTCATTTTTTTAATTGTAAAAAAGAAATGTTCATTCATTTATTCATTCGTTCGTTCCTTCACTGCTGGAAGTGCCCTGCCTCCCAGAGGCCACCGCAGGGGGTCGGGCTGGGATTCAAGTTTTCCTGTGTCCTCCTGGCTGTATCCACCACCATCGCCCCCCCCCCCCCCACATAGTCACACTCTCACACTCACACTCACAAAATCACACACTCTCTGCCTTTTTCATCTCCTCCTCTTCCTCTCCTACCACTAGAAGAAGGCCAGGAACATTAGGGGAGGGAGTCTGAGGTGTATGAGGCACCCCTCCGGCCACGTGGGCAGGAGGGCAGCAGGAAAGAATTAGAGGGGGCTGGGGGCCCGGAAAGGGGTGGGGGAGGGGGCTGAGGAGCAGGGATGCTGCACGGAACCAAGCAGGCTTTAGCTGGAAGATTAGACAGAGGGCCCGGCAGAGACAACGGCCTCCTTTGTGGAAGGAACAGGGATTATGGAATCAAGTGACCGGGGCTGGCAGTGGGGCCCGGCTTGGCTGCAGTTTGGTCAAGAGCAACCAGCCCCCGTGGGGAGTGGGGCTGAGGGGTTGGGAGGGGGCGGCAGCAGCGGGCTCCCTGGGGAGCTGACCCGGAGCGGCTGAACATTCCGGGCGCCGCACGGCCTGGACGTCCCACCTGTGAGTATGAGGGGACAGGGTGGGAGCTGTTCCCAGGAATAAAGGGGAGCCAATGGGCACCGTAGGACTTAGCCGGGAGGCAGAGGTGGACGTGTGCTAGGGTACCGCCGACACGCCCTACATACCCCCCTACAAGGGCACAGAACGTGCAGGGACACACCTGCAGCCTTGGGCTCATTTGATCTGAGGGGATTGAGGGACATAGATCAAAGTGGGGGACTTGGAACGGACAGGGAAACTCCGAGGCTTGGAGACGCAAGTGTTTTATGAAGGGGCAGGAGGGTGTGATGGGAAGTGAAGGCCCCTGCCAGCCTCGGGGCCTCCATCTCAGCCACGAGTGCTTGGGGACCCCCCCACAAACGTCACTCATGTGTTGAAAAATTTGTAACCCGTTCCTGGTCCCCCTGCCCCTGGCCCGTCTCTCTGGACCCTGCCACTGCTGCCCGGTGCCCCACCCCTTGGCTTCTCCTTGCCCTCGGAGCATCATGACTGTCACCTACACCAATCGGGTGGCGAACGTCCACCTGGGCACCTTCTCCAGCCTCCTCCTGCAATGGCGGGGGAGCATCTACAAACTCCTCTACTGCGAGTTCACCATCTTCATCCTCTGCTACTTCACCATTAGCATGATTTACAGGTGAGTCTGAAGGAGGGAGGGTCACAGCTGGGAGGAACCTTAGAACCTAGAATACCAGAGCTGGGAGGGGGCAACCTTAGAAGACAGAATGTCTGAGCTGAGAAGGATCTTAGAACCTAGAATACCAGAGCTGGGAGGAGCATGAGAACTAGAACATAGGATGTTAATTAAAAATCTTGGAACATAGAACATCAGAACTAGAAGAAATCTTTGATCTCTGAAAGTCAAGGCCAGAAGGGACCTGAGATTAAAGAAACTCAGAAATAGAAAGGATTTTAGAGCCCAGGACTCAGAATTTCAGGGCTCAGAGAAGCTTTAGAATCTAGGACCTAGAATGTCAACCAAAAGAAATTTTAGACCATAGAACATCAGAACTAAAAGGAACTTTTGATCGTAGGACATGAAGGCCAAAAGGGACCCGAGAATAAAGAAACAACTGGAGAGGATTTAGAATTTCAGGACTTGGAAAGATTTAGAACCTAAAACCTAGAATGCCAGAACTAGGAGGAACCTTGGAGTCATGGCTGCATAAGGGCCTTAGAACTCCAGAGCTGGGAGGGAGACACGGACTTCTCTAGTCCAGGGAAGAGGAAGGATGTTGACTCACTTTGGCGGACAGTTTTTGGCCGGTGTTTTCTGGGGTCAGCAGTGGCTGAGTTACAAGTAGCAGGTTCCGATCCCTCTCCATTCTCGGCTTCCCTCTGCTGATCACCTCTGATTCATCCTGCATGTAATCTGCGTGCTTCTCGTCTCTCCCTTTGGACTGTGAGACCCCGGCAGCAGAGACTCTGCGGAGCCGAGCACAGTGCCAAGCACACAGTAGGTGCTTAAGAAGTGCCAGAACTAAGTCACCCATCCAGGGTTACACACTTGTGTCTGTCAGGATCCTCCTGGTCCCCTCCTGCTCCGTCTGCTCCACCAGCCACGGAAGCCCCCGCTCGTCACACTGGCTGTGACTCCCTCCCTCTCTCCCTTTCTCAGGCTGATCCTCAGTGAGAGCCAGAGGCTGCTCTTTGAGAAGCTGGCCCTGTACTGTGACAAATATGCCCAGCTCATCCCCGTGTCCTTTGTGCTCGGTAAGTCCAGAAGGTCTCTTCCACCCTGCCCCCAGACTCACTTTCCTGAACCAGGGCAGGGGCCGCTAAGATGCAGAGTAAGACATTGGTGCTGACAGGGCCAGACGAGGGGCTTGTGAGCCGCCCTTAAGAGAAGTGCTCCTGACAGGATGCGTCTGTGTGTCCGTCTGACCTTTTGTCCATCTGCTCATCTGTCTGAATGTCCATCTCTCTATCTGCCCATTTGTTCATCTATCCATCTGTCCATCTGTTCATTTTCCTATTTGTCCATCTATCCATCCATCTGTTCATCTGTCCATCTATTTATTCATCTGTCCATCTATCTGCCCATCTGTTCATCTATCCATCTGTCTATTTGTTCATCTGTCTGTCCATCTATTTGTCCATCTGTCCATCTCTATTTGTCCATATATCCATCCATCTGTCTGTCTGTCCATCTGTCTATTTGTCTATCTGCCCATCCATATTTGTCCATCCATCTGTCATCTGTCCATCTGTCCATCCATCTGTCTATTTGTCCATCTGTCTATCCATCTATCTGTCCACCTGTCCATCCTCTATTTGTCCATCTGTCCATCTATCTATCTTTTCATCTGTCCATCCATCTGCCTATTTGTCTATCTGCCCATTCATCTGTCCATCCATCTATTTGTCCATCTGTCCATCCATCTGTCTATTTGTCCATCCTCTGGCTGTCTATTTGTTCATCTGTCCATCCATCTATCTGTCCATCTGTCCATCCTCTATTTGTCCATCTGTCCATCCATCTGTCTGCTCCTCTATATTTGCCAGGGGAAGAAGGAAGGGAAGGGAATGTGGTGGCCCACAAGTTGGGGACAAGGACACTATGTTCAAGGCTCATTCAGATCATGGTGAACAACTGTTTCTGATTTCTACAAATCCCTAAGTCCTTCTCAGTCCCCACTTTACTGAGAAATGGAGGCCATCTTCACAGGATCCTGTATCCAAAACTAGATGGGCCTGAGGCCAGCTGGTCCAACCTCATTCTACAGATGAGGGAAACTGAGGCCAGGGTTGGAGACAGGATTTGAATCCAGCTCCTCTGACTCTGGAGCTGGCTCTCTCTCCATCTGTCTTGAGCCCCACCCCCATTCTCCTGTCTTTTGTTTCAGGCTTCAGGCTATGTCCTGGGACCCTGAACCCAGCCGCTCTCACCTCCTCCTGGAGCTTGCCCCTTCAATCACTCTGTGCTTCAGCCCGTGTTCCATCTTTCCCCATGCACGCCCAAATAGTCCTCCATTCTTGTTCCGGCCCTTCCTTCTCAGGGCCGGATGGCCCCACTGGCCCCTCCGAGGTACCCCGAGGGGGTCTGTCCCTCTGGAGCCCCCACAAGCCGTGTGCCCACCATTGTTGGAGGCCTGTGACTAGCCCGATTCTCCTTAACCTTTTACTCTCAGAAGCTTTTACAGAGGGACCTTTACTCCAAGATGCATCCAGGACAAACGTACAAACGTTTCCCCAACACCTTGGAAGCTCTGCTCCCTAAAGTCACTTCTTTCTCTGGGGGAAGACACTCCAAATCGAGTTCCGTTCGTTATTGCCTTGGATTTACCGGGTTCATATTCAAATGGGGAACAATTGTTAGATGGACCCAAACCTCAGCCACTGCTGGGCTGTCATCCCAACAGTCCCTGCCAGAGGTCACACTCGGAGCGATCCATCCCCCATGGCTTTCTACGGCCCATCCTCCCCACCTTTTCCACTTCCAAGGTTGGTATGGTCCAAGGCCAGGAACTAAGGAGACCCCAAACAAAGTCAAAGGAGGAAAACAAGGAAGCAGCGGGGGGGGGGGGGGGGGGGTGAGCGGGCTTTAAAATCCCTCTGCCAATTGCAGAGCCAGCCCCATCCTCAGGACATGGTTAATGGACCAGAACCAGCGACGCACGTCTGCACAGGCTCTAAGACCTCTCCAAAACACTTCCCAGGCTCTTCTCTTGGGGAGACACCAGCCCAGAGGCTTTACATATGTGGCAGACCCTCATTAATTTCAGAAAAACTTCTCCTCCCTTCAAGTTAGCATCTTCTGGGCCCTCCGATTCACTCCTAGAAAGAATTACCTCATCCTTGTGTCCTTGCCCTCCTGTCCCACTCACTTCCTAACCTCTTGGAATCTGGCTTCCGAACCCAGAAGTCCCTTGGAATTGCTCTCTCCAAGACTCCTGATTTCTAGCTCTGAGGGTCTCTCCACAGCCACGTGTCCCCCCTCTGCACCTCATGACATAATCCCTTCCTCCTGTGCCCTCTCCCCCCCAATCCAACTTGATACTCTTGGGTCTCCTCCTCTCCTCTGTAGCCAGCCCCCACATGAGCTATGGGGTCCCCCAAAACTCCATCTCAAGCTCTCTCCTCTTCTCATTTACCAGCGGAGCTTCTTACCCTTGTTTTGGGTCCTGGATCCCTTCAGTTGTCTCTTTCAGTCTATGAATCACAGGGGGAAACATATTATTTTTAAATAACTTTGAAGTCATTTTTAATTTCATAATTGAAAGAAATGTCAAATATCACAGATTAGTGAAAATAAAAGATTTTTTTTCCCATCCATGTTCACAGACCCATGAAATCTAACTACAGACCTTTTGGGGGTGCTGGTCTGTGAACCCCAAGTTAAAAACACTTCCCTTGATTTTTTTCTTGGTGATCTCAACTCATGGAGATAATAAGTAAATTAAGAAAATAAGTAATAAGTAAATCCCATGGATTTACTTTTTATCACTCTCCCAAGCACTCCCAAATTCATCCCTCTTTTCTTGCTCTCCAGTCTCACGCTGTCAGTTTACTGTCAGATAGCGCTACTCGGCCATCCCGTCTACATTTGCCCCAAACTCAACGTGCCCACGCCAGAGTGAAACCTCTTCTCTGCCCCCCATCTTGAGCACTCTGCTTCCTCTGGACTGCCATGTTCCCCGCGATGGGACTTCCACTTTTCCGTCCCCTCATCTCCACTCCCCGCATGTCTCCTCATCTGCAGAGCTGCCCAG
>NC_133622.1:248396926-248501926 GCF_048593235.1 Sminthopsis crassicaudata
CCCCAATCCGCAAATCTTCCCATTGGTCCACCCCAAATTTTGATTGCCCCAGATCAGCACAGAAAAGAGCTTCCAGTAAATAGAGTTGATCCCTGTTGACCCATTCAGCTAGTCTTGCACAATCCGAGTTGTTCTGCTATTGTTTTTGTTATCTCTGTCCCTCCTTCTGTGGGTCCCTTTCTGCCCCTTCCCTTCCACCCTCTCTGACCCTTTCTCCTGTGTTCCCCAGGCCTCATGACCCCCGAAGAGCACAAACAATTTGAGAGCCTCAACTCTCCCCACAACAAATTCTGGGTTCCATATGTGTGGTTCTCCAACCTGGCCGCCAAAGCCCGGAGAGAGGGCCAGATCAGGGACAGCGTTGTTCTCCAGGGTATCCTTAATGTAAGCCTGGGCGCGCTGGGAGCTTGGGGTGGAAGGGAGGGAGCGGGCACAGGAAGGTCAATGGGCATAAGATTGGTGGAGTTCTTGAAGAACACTCGGGCTGGACTTTTTTCCTGTAAACTGGCTGCTGCCTAACCCTCCATGGAGCACCACTGAGGAACGGCTTGGGACAGAGGTTCTGCTTGGCGCCCCTCCCCAGGGGGCCGGCTTGTGGGAGCAGATAACAGCTCTCTCTCCTTTTTTTTTGCCCTCCACTATTTACAAACACTTTCCCTACAACGACCTTGTGAAATGGATAGTCCATTGATGTAAACTTGATTTTACAGAATGGAGAATTTGAGGCTTAAAGCTTTTGAAATCACTTGTCCAGAGGCACAAGGAAGAAGAAGCCTGCTATAGAGAAAAAGTTCTGGGTTTGAGTGGCACGGTCCCTCTGATCTTGAACAAGTCACTTCTTCCCCCATTCATCTTCCCCAACGCACAAGGAAGAGGATTGAACCAGACTGATATTCTATGCTCCATTTTTAGCTCTGAGATCTTGCAGGAAACCAGCCCTCAGGCCTAGATCCCGTATCTGCCCATCACCCGCTGTTTCCAAGCAGGGGCGCTGAGGTGCAGTGAGGGCGGGACGCGGGTCAGAAGGAGAAATGTGAGCGTTCCCAGATGATGTCGCTTCTCTTCTCCAGGAACTGAACACCTTACGCTCTCAGTGTGGCGCTCTCTACGGCTATGACTGGATCAGCGTGCCTCTGGTCTACACACAGGTGAGCCCACAGATCCAGGGAGAGCCAGGATGACGGGGATTCTGGGAGGGGCAGGAGCTCCAGCAGAATGTCACCCGAGGGCTCGGACTTCATTTTGTCCCGGGCAGTGTGGGCAGGAGAGCTGCTCGTGTTTACACACTCGTGTTTTTAAGAACATGCAAATAAAATGCACAGGATTACAAAGGAAAGCAATGATACGGTGACAAAAAGACACAAGTTCACAGCCCCCAGAGAAGAGCCTCTGGAAAGAAAATACTCATCTAGAGCAAGAATTCTGTGGTCTGTGACGTTAGCTGCACCTGTCACACGGGTCATGGACGTTCCCCACACCGGAAGGCGCAGGGAGACACATTAATATAAGGGAAAAGTGATGAGATTTCTAACAAACAATGAGATTTGTCTCAATGTAAACTGGGCTGGTGGGGAGTGGCCCGTGACTAGAGGTCTGCGAGGCACGCTGGACACCCGCTTGTCAGGGACAATAATAATCCTGTTTCTAGAGCTCACAGCCCTGAGATAAGACATGCCCTGGAGGGCTGTTAGCCAATATCTGAAGCAGAATTCGGCTTCAGGCCTTCTTGGCTGCGCCTCTACTTGTCCACCCAGAGGCTATAGAGAACATTCCTGTCCTCTCAGACACTGGACCAGATGGCCCCTGAGGATCCCGGAGCTCGGAGACTCTGTGTCTGTCTGGTGTGGGATTCCATTTCCTCTGACACTGGGAGAACCCGGCCTATGGGGCCCAAAAGGGATCAAACACAAAACACTGACAAATTCTACAGCAGCCTAGGTTCTGAGGCTTTTTTCAGAACATTTTATGTTCTAAGGTTCCCTCCCTTCCAGTTCATCTCAGAGGTAGAGAATCCCAGAACTGGAGCATCCCCTCCCCTCGTTCCCTGAAGTGAGGAGGCTGAGTAAAAGCTGAGAAAGGAGCTGGACAGAAAAGGGGAGGTTCCTTGGACAAGTCAGCTTCTAAGGTTCCTTTCAGCCCTAAGGTTCCTTTCAGCTCTAAGGTTCCTCTCAGTTCTAAGATTCCTTTCAGTTCTAAGGTTCCTTTCAGCTCCAAGGTTCCTCTCGGTTCTAAGGTTCCTCTCGGTTCCTCTCAGTTCTAAGGTTCCTTTCAGCTCTAAGGTTCCTCTCAGTTGTAAGGTTCCTTTCAGCCCTAAGGTTCCTTTTAGTCCTAAGGTTTCTCTTAGTTCTAAGGTTCCTCTCAGTTCTAAGGTTCCTCTCAGTCCTAAGGTTCCTCTCGGTTCTAAGGTTCCTCTCAGTTCTAAGGTTCCTCTCGGTTCTAAGGTTCCTCTTAGTTCTAAGGTTCCTTTCAGCCCTAAGGTTCCTTTCAGCTCTAAGGTTCCTCTCGGTTCTAAGGTCCCTTTCAGTTCTAAGGTTCCTTTCAGCTCCAAGGTTCCTCTCAGTTCTAAGATTCCTTTCAGTTCTAAGGTTCCTTTCAGCTCCAAGGTTCCTCTCGGTTCTAAGGTTCCTCTCGGTTCCTCTCAGTTCTAAGGTTCCTTTCAGCTCTAAGGTTCCTCTCAGTTCTAAGGTTCCTTTCAGCCCTAAGGTTCCTTTTAGTCCTAAGGTTTCTCTTAGTTCTAATGTTCCTCTCAGTTCTAAGGTTCCTCTCAGTTCTAAGGTTACTTTCAGCCCTAAAGTTCCTTTCAGCCCTAAGGTTCCTCTCAGTTCTAAGGTTACTTTCAGCCCTAAAGTTCCTTTCAGCCCTAAGGTTCCTTTTAGTCCTAAGGTTTCTCTCAGTCCTAAGGTTCCTCTCAGTTCTAAGGTTCCTCTCAGTCCTAAGGTTCCTCTCAGTCCAAAGGTTCCTCTCGGTTCTAAGGTTCCTCTCAGTTCTAAGGTTCCTCTCGGTTCTAAGGTTCCTCTTAGTTCTAAGGTTCCTTTCAGCCCTAAGGTTCCTTTCAGCTCTAAGGTTCCTCTCGGTTCTAAGGTCCCTTTCAGTTCTAAGGTTCCTTTCAGCTCCAAGGTTCCTCTCAGTTCTAAGATTCCTTTCAGTTCTAAGGTTCCTTTCAGCTCCAAGGTTCCTCTCGGTTCTAAGGTTCCTCTCGGTTCCTCTTAGTTCTAAGGTTCCTTTCAGCTCTAAGGTTCCTCTCAGTTCTAAGGTTCCTTTCAGCCCTAAGGTTCCTTTTAGTCCTAAGGTTTCTCTTAGTTCTAATGTTCCTCTCAGTTCTAAGGTTCCTCTCAGTTCTAAGGTTACTTTCAGCCCTAAAGTTCCTTTCAGCCTTAAGGTTCCTTTTAGTCCTAAGGTTCCTCTCAGTTCTAAGGTTCCTCTCAGTTCTAAGGTTCCTCTCAGTTCTAAGGTTCCTCTCAGTCCTAAGGTTCCTCTCGGTTCTAAGGTTCCTCTCGGTTCTAAGGTTCCTCTTAGTTCTAAGGTTCCTTTCAGCCCTAAGGTTCCTTTCAGCTCTAAGGTTCCTCTCGGTTCTAAGGTCCCTTTCAGTTCTAAGGTTCCTTTCAGCTCCAAGGTTCCTCTCGGTTCTAAGGTTCCTCTCGGTTCCTCTCAGTTCTAAGGTTCCTTTCAGCTCTAAGGTTCCTCTCAGTTGTAAGGTTCCTTTCAGCCCTAAGGTTCCTTTTAGTCCTAAGGTTTCTCTTAGTTCTAATGTTCCTCTCAGTTCTAAGGTTCCTCTCAGTTCTAAGGTTACTTTCAGCCCTAAAGTTCCTTTCAGCCCTAAGGTTCCTTTTAGTCCTAAGGTTTCTCTCAGTCCTAAGGTTCCTCTCAGTTCTAAGGTTCCTCTCAGTTCTAAGGTTCCTCTCAGTCCTAAGGTTCCTCTCGTTCTAAGGTTCCTCTCAGTTCTAAGGTTCCTCTAGGTTCTAAGGTTCCTCTTAGTTCTAAGGTTCCTTTCAGCTCTAAGGTTCCTCTCAGTTCTAAGGTTCCTCTCAGTTCTAAGGTTCCTCTCGGTGCTAAGGTCCCTCTCGGTTCTAAGGTTCCTCTCAGTCCTAAGGTTCCTCTCAGTTCTAAGGTTCCTTTCAGTTCTAAGGTTCCTCTCAGTTGTAAGGTTCCTCTCAGTTCTAAGGTTCCTTTCAGCCCTAAGGTTCCTTTTAGTCCTAAGGTTTCTCTCAGTCCTAAGGTTCCTTTCAGCCCTAAGGTTCCTTTTAGTCCTAAGGTTTCTCTCGGTCCTAAGGTTCCTCTCAGTTCTAAGGTTCCTCTCGGTTCTAAGGTTCCTCTCAGTTTTAAGGTTCCTCTCAGTTCTAAGGCTCCTCTCAGTTCTAAGCTTCTTTTCTGTTCTAAGGTTCCTTTCAGCCCTAAGGTTCCTTTCGGTTCTAAGGTTCTTCTCAGTTCTAAGGTTCTTCTCAGTTCTAAGGTTCCTCTCGGTTCTAAGGTTCCTCTCAGTTCTAAGGTTCCTTTCAGCCCTGAAGTTCCTTTCAGCCCTAAGGTTCATTTTAGTCCTAAGGTTTCTCTCAGTTCTAATGTTCCTCTCGGTTCTAAGGTTCCTCTCAGTCCTAAGGTTCCTCCCAGTTGTAAGGTTCCTCTCAGTCCTAAGGTTCCTCTCAGTTCTAAGGTTCCTTTCAGCCCTAAGGTTCCTTTTAGTCCTAAGGTTTCTCTCGGTCCTAAGGTTCCTCTCAGTTCTAAGGTTCCTCTCGGTTCTAAGGTTCCTCTCAGTTCTAAGGTTCCTCTCAGTTCTAAGGCTCCTCTCAGTTCTAAGCTTCTTTTCTGTTCTAAGGTTCCTTTCAGCCCTAAGGTTCCTCTCGGTTCTAAGGTTCCTCTCAGTTCTAAGGTTCCTTTCAGCCCTAAAGTTCCTTTCAGCCCTAAGGTTCATTTTAGTCCTAAGGTTTCTCTCAGTTCTAATGTTCCTCTCGGTTCTAAGGTTCCTCTCAGTCCTAAGGTTCCTCCCAGTTGTAAGGTTCCTCTCAGTTCTAAGGTTCCTCTTAGTCCTAAGGTTCCTCTCAGTTCTAAGGCTCCTCTCAGTTCTAAGCTTCCTTTCTGTTCTAAGGTTCCTTTCAGCCCTAAGGTTCCTTTCGGTTCTAAGGTTCTTCTTAGTTCTAAGGTTCTTCTCAGTTCTAAGGTTCCTCTCGGTTCTAAGGTTCCTCTCAGTTCTAAGGTTCCTCTTGGTTCTAAGGTTCCTTTCAGCCCTAAGGTTCCAAGGTTCTTCTCAGTTCTAAGGTTCTTCTTAGTTCTAAGGTTCCTCTCGGTTCTAAGGTTCCTCTCAGTTCTAAGGTTCCTTTCAGCCCTAAGGTTCCTCTCAGTTCTAAGGTTCCTCTCAGTTCTAAGGTTCCTCTCAGCCCTAAGGTTCCTCTCAGTTCTAAGGTTCCTCTCAGTTCTAAGGTTCCTTTCAGCCCTAAGGTTTCTCCTAGTTCTAATGTTCCTCTCAGTTCTAAGGTTCCTCTCAGTTCTAAGGTTCCAGCGTGCCATAATTCTGAGATGCTGAGGCTCCACAGCTATTGGTGGAGCAGCTCCCCGCCAGCCCTCTGATATCTCCACTTGGGAGAGGAGACAGGTTGTGTCCTCCACTCACCCCCTGCCCTGTTCCGTGAGGGGTGACCCATGGCCTTCTCCGCTTTCTCACCCAGGTGGTCACCGTCGCCGTGTATAGCTTCTTTCTGGCCTGTCTGATAGGGCGCCAGTTTCTGGATCCAGCCAAATCCTATCCAGGCCATGAGCTCGACCTTTTTGTGCCTGTATTCACCCTTCTCCAGTTCTTCTTTTATGCTGGTTGGTTAAAGGTGAGTCCTGTGCCAAAGGAAGCCTTCAGGCTGGGTAAATGGCCAGAAGCTGGACAGTGGGGGGAGGGGGAGAAGCGGGATCTGGGGGAAGAAGGGGGAGGAGGGGGAAGAACGGGGACCTGGGGCAGAAGGAACATCCTAGTCTCTTCCTCCCAGCCCTGACGCTCTCTCTGAAAGCTCCCTCCCAGCCCGGATGTTCTGTGAGCTAAGCGTGGACATTCCATTTTGGGGGGAGACAATTGGGGCCACATAGCTGAAAAATGTCTGAAGCTGGATTTAAGCTCGGCTCCTATGGCTCTGTCCACTGAGCCACCTAGTGGCTCCTTGACAGTCTCTCCCTCTTTTTTTTAAGTCGGGTTCTTCTCAGATCTGAAATTCTCTGTTCCGAGTTCCTCCCAGTGAGGCAGTTCTCTGTTCTAAGGCTCCTCTCAGATATGACGTTTTCTGTTCCAGGTTCTAAGGTTTCTTCCACCTCTCTAATGTTCTGCGTTCTCAGCTCCATCTCCACTCTGAAATTTTATGTTCTAAAGCCCTTACCATCACTGAAGCTTTTTGTTCTAGGTCGCTCAACCTGAGCTGGGCCTGGGAGGAGGATGTGGAAGCAGGAGGGTGGGGGCTGGCGGGAGCAAGGAAGCGGCAGTGAGTGCTCCCTCCGGATTGGCCCGAGCCGGGCAGAGGCTGAGCCCGTGACACTGGGGACTCGGCCCAAGCTTTCCGGGAGGTCTGAGCTGCCCTAGGCCGGCTTCCCGAGGCCGGGTAAGTGGCTTTTCCCAAGAAGGGCAGTGCTCTGTTTCCCTTCTCCCCCGTTAGGTAGCCGAGCAGCTCATTAACCCCTTCGGAGAAGATGATGATGACTTCGAGACCAATTGGCTGATTGACCGGAATTTGCAGGTACGGGAATGGCAAAGTCGGCCAGTCCCGAGCGGGGTGGTGGGCTGCACCCACCGCTCTGGGCACTTTGAGACAGGAAAAATCCCCCAAATCCTCAGGCACTTCCAGTGGGCAAAGCCTCGTACTGGCTGATGAAGGACGCCGTCCTTGCTGGTCCTGGCACTTACAATCCAACTCCGCTACCCATGTGGATTACAGAATTGCCCCCACGTAACTGAATTTTACTTTATAAAAATATTTCAGATACATTCACCTATTGGCTCTCCTTAACAAGCCCGTGAAACCAGTCAGCTAAAAATAGCTAGTGAGCATTCATAAAGCACCACCACCGTGTGAGGTAGGGGCTATTATTACCCCCATTTTACAGACGAGGAAACTGAGGCAGACAGAAGTCATGTGACCTGCCCAAGGTCACCACTAGGAAGTGTATTTGAATTCAGGTCTTCCTGACCCCAAGTATTGGGTTCTATCTATTGATCCCTTTAAAAGAATATTTAATTACTTACTCGGGAGGGGTGGAATTTATTGAGTTGGGAGGGTGAGAAGTGAGTCACTAGCCCGCAATTAAGTAATGATTATTAATCCATGTGCTCTGCACTGTGCTGGGAGTCCTGGAGACGGGGCTTAAAAAAAAAACAGAAATAAACAAACAAACCCAAACCCCCAAAGCTGCATCTCCTCTGTCCCCAAGGGGATGAGTTTGAGCCAGCTCCTTCCCCAGATAGCCCTGATCACAAATATTGCATTCATTCATTCATTCATTCATTCATTCGTTCGTTCATTCATTCGTTCATTCGTTCATTCATTCATTCGTTTGTTCATTCATTCATTCACACACTCAGTAGTGACTCAATGGCTGCCAGAGCCAAGTCCTGCCCTTCCAGCTGAGGGGGAGACAATGTAATCTAACAAACCCAAGAGGTCGTTGTGATATACATTTATAGGAGAGGCTTTCGTGGAGAACAGGGATCTGTGTGAGCAGTCTGAGGGGATTACTGATGGAACCCAGGAAAGCCCTGTGGGAGGGGCCACAGAACCCAAGGGGGAGGGGAGCAGCTCAGCCCGGCTAAAGATGAGGATGGCCTTCTAGGGTCAGCCGGCCCTTCCTCAGGCAGGTTCACTCTCCGTTCTTGAACCCCCCCATTCACATTGCAGGACGAAAAGGAGGGGAGGATTTAGCCCAAGAGCTCCATCCTCCCCCAGTGTTCTGGCCCTTTCTCACTCCTCCCGCCCCCATCCCCAGGTGTCTCTCCTGGCCGTGGATGAGATGCACCAAGACCTGCCAGTCCTGGAAAAGGACGTGTTCTGGAACGACCCCGATCCCCACCTGCCCTACACGGCCGCAGCCGCCGAGTCCAAGCGCGCCTCCTTCCTGGGCTCCACCTTCGACATCAAGTGAGTCCCCCCCCCCCCTCGCCCCTCTCAGGCTGGGGTGATGGAAGGAAGAGGCGTTGGGCCCCAAGAGCTCCCTCATCTGCAGGAAACTCCGCCAGCTTTGGAGGTTTAATCTGACAGAACATCTTGGCGGTCCGAGGGGTCCGAGGGGCGTGAACAGGACATTCTGCTCTCCTGCAAACAAAATGAACTGGCGCGTCCTGCTGCCCCCGCCTAGCACTGACACCCGTGGGCTTGGGTCTCCTCAAGATGCCATTCTCTCTGTCTATCTCTCTGTCTCTGTCTCTTTCCATCTCTCCCTCTTTCTTCCCTTCTCTCTCTCTGTTTCTGTCTCTATTTTTCGATGTCTCTCCATCTCTGTCTATCTCTCTGTGTGTCTTTGACCATTTCTCTGTCTGTCCCTGTCTTTTTGACTCTCTGTCTGTCCATCTCTGTATCTCTCTCTGTGTCTTTCTCTCTGTCGTTCTCTTTCTGTCTCTTTTTATCTCTCTCTATCTCAGTCTCTGTGTCTTGATTACCTCTCTGTCTTTCTGTGCATGTGTGTGTCTTGACTGCCTCTGTCTCTGTCTCTTTCTCTCTCTGTCTCTGTCCCTGTTTCTTTGACTATTTCTGTCTCTTCTTCTCTGTCTCTGTGTGTGTCTCTGTCTCTTTCTTTGTCCCTGTCTCTTTGACTGTCTCTGTCCCTGTCTCTTTGCTTATTTCTGTCTCTCCCTCTCTGTGTCTCTGTGTGTGTCTCTGTCTCTCTCTTTGTCTGTCTCTTTGTCTCTCTCTGTCTCTTTGTCTCTCTCTGTATCTCTGTCTCTTTCTTTGTCCCTGTCTCTTTGACTGTCTCTTCCCTGTCTCTTTGTCTCTGTGTCTCTCTTTCTTTGTCCCTGTCTCTTTGACTGTCTCTTCCCTGTCTCTTTGTCTCTGTGTCTCTCTTTCTTTGTCCCTGTCTCTTTGACTGTCTCTGTCCCTGTTTCTTTGCTTATTTCTGTCTCTCCCTCTCTGGGTCTCTGTGTGTCTCTGTCTCTCTCTTTGTCTGTCTCTTTGTCTCTCTCTGTGTCTCTGTCTCTTTCTTTGTCCCTGTCTCTTTGACTGTCTCTGTCCCTGTCTCTTTGCTTATTTCTGTCTCTCCCTCTCTGTGTCTCTGTGTGTGTCTCTGTCTCTCTCTTTGTCTGTCTCTTTGTCTCTCTCTGTATCTCTGTCTCTTTCTTTGTCCCTGTCTCTTTGACTGTCTCTTCCCTGTCTCTTTGTCTCTGTGTCTCTCTTTCTTTGTCCCTGTCTCTTTGACTGTCTCTGTCCCTGTCTCTTTGTCTCTCTCTGTGTCTCTCTCCCTTTGTCTCTGTCTCTTTGACTGTCTCTGTCCCTGTCTCCTTGTCTCTCTCTGTGTCTCTCTCCCTTTGTCTCTGTCTCTTTGACTGTCTCTGTCCCTGTTTCTTTGCTTATTTCTGTCTCTCCCTCTCTGTGTCTCTGTGTGTGTCTCTGTCTCTCTGTCTGTCTCTTTGTCTCTGTCTGTCTCTTTGTCTCTCTCTGTGTCTCTGTCTCTCCCTTTGTCCCTGTCTCTTTGACTGTCTCTGTCCCTGTCTCTTTGCTTATTTCTGTCTCTCCCTCTCTGTCTCTCCCTCTCTGTCTCTCTGTGTGTCTCTTTGTCTCTCTCTGTGTGTCTGTCTCTTTCTCATTAATACGACCTTTCTTATACGACAATCTGGTCTTCCAGACCTCCCAGCAGGCATCCAGAATAAAAACCCAAACCCGACCATTCCAAATAACCCCAAAGTCACCGTCCTATCCCCTAAGTCTTTACCCTCAGTCACACCTCCTAAAATCCGGCTCCGCCCTGGCAACATTATGTGAAGAATGGAGAGCAGAAGGGACGGGGTGGACTGGATGTTCTCTGAGGTTCCTGGGATGCTGAGCCCCCTGCCGCCTCGAGGGGCTCTCCGGTGGGCTTCAGAGTGAGCCCCTCCTCCCCCTGAGGCTGGTTTTCCAGTTACGCTCATGGATGAACCACGACTGAGCCTTGAGAAGGCTTGGGCCCCCCCATCATTTTGCAGCTGAGGAAGCTGCGTCTCAGAGAAGGAAGGCGAGGGCCCAAGATCCCCTGGGAGGAGGAAGCCCCAGAATGAAGTCTGGAGCTCTTCTTCCCTCGGCCCTGTTTCCCCCATCTCCTGTTTCCTTGAGTCGTAGCCTGGGGAAGGCTCATTTCTCGTGGCAGGGATCACAGCCGGAATGGGGGGGTTGGGGAGACAGAGCAGCTCTGCCAAGTCCCCCATGATGGACAGGGGAACGTTACCTGGGTGTCGGGGGCCCTCTAGTGGACAGACTTGGGAAGCACCTGCAAGCGAGTTTTCCATTCAGATGCCCTGAAATTCTACCTGAGCTTTAGAGCTGGGAGGGTCTTAGCATCATAGAATTTGGAGCTGGAACAGATGGAGGCGGCTCATCAAATAAGAAAGTCATCAGAATGCCTCCTGGCGTGTACACAAGGCTTTAGGGTTTACAAAGCACTGTACAAACATGTCTTTATCGGGACACAGATGCTGTTATCATTCCCATTTCACATGTAAGCAAACTGAGGTAGACCCCGGGGAAGAGACTCAAAGTAGCCATCCCACGAGACGTAGCTAGCAAAGAGGTGGGATTTTTTTTTAAGCTTTTTATTTTCAAAACATGTGCATGGGTTTTTCAACATTGACCTTTGCAAAAGCTTGTATTCCAATGTCCCCCACTCCCTCCCCAGATGGCAAGTAACCCACTATATGTTAAATCCAATATTTGATACATATTTATATAATAATCTTGTTGCACAAGAAAAATCAGATCAAAAAGGAGAAAAAAAGAGAGAGAGAAAACAAAATGCAACAAACAAAAAGAGTGCAAATGCTCTTCTAGTCCCCAGTCGGTCCCCAGCCTCCCTCTGGGTGCAGATGGCTCTGTCCATCACGAGACCATCGGAGCTGGCCTGAACCACCTCCTCGTTGAGAAGAGCCGCGCCCGTCAGAATCGCTCTTTGCATGATCTTTAGTTGCCGGGTTCAGCGCCCTGGTCCTGCTCATTTCTCTCAGCATCAGTCCGTGTAATTCTCCCCAGGCCTTTCTGAAAGTCGTTTGTTACAGAACAGTAATATTCCATAACATTCATGCACCACAACTTGTTCAGCCATTCTCCCACTGACGGGCACCCACTCGGTTTCCAGTTTTTTGCCACTACAGAGAGGCCCGCCACAAACATTCTTGCACGCGTGGGTCCCTTTCCCTCCTTTAAGATCTCTGTGGGATACAGGCCCAGTAGAGACACTGCCGGGTCCCAGGGCATGGGCAGTTTGGTGCTCTTTGGAAAGAGGTGGGATTCTAGCGGCTCTGGCTCCGTCTGGCGCTCTCCCCATCAGCCCGCATTACATTCTAGGCTCCCACCTCTTCTTCCTCCTTCTATGATCTTGAGCTTCCAGCTGATCTTTTTTTCAGTAAGTGGGGAGTGATAGCACTTGGCTGTATGACTGGGGTGGCAAAGGTCAACAGAAACTGAACAAATTCTGACACGGCGGCCGGACGTGAGTGTACCTCAAACCGCTGTGGCTCTTCCTGTGCCAGCCAGGGCCTAGGCCCACTCTGGGGAAGAGGGCTAGATCTGGGGAGGGGAGGGGAGTAAGGGGCCCTGGCCCAGGGTAACGCAGTGTTTCTGTCTCCCCCAGCATGCAGAAAGAAGAAATGGAATTTCAGCCCCTGGAGCAGATTAAGGAGCACGAGGAGGCGAACCACTCGACTCCATTCATGGGTCCCTTCAGCCGCCTCCTGGGGGTTCAGCCGCCCGGCTTCACCAGGTCCGCCTCCAGAATGAACCTGCTTCGGAGGAGGGATTACCCGTACCAGGACGTGGGCAAGCCCAGGGGCTCCTGCCCGGCCTGGGCCTCTCGGGCCGATGCCCTTTCCCAGACTGGCTGCAGCCTGAGGGAACAGTGGGAGAGCGAAGACTCGAAGCTACGTGAGCTGGACGCCTTCATCTCCACGCCCTTCTGTGAGAGGCCCGGCTTCTACAGCGCCCCCCAGACCCCCATCAGCTCCTTCCCTCTGGTGCTCCCGCTGAGGCGCCCGCCAGGCAAGAGAGGCGCTGCCCTGGGGCAGCCGGGCCCGGCCTTCGCCAAGGACAATTGCGCCAACTTGGGCCCCTCCCAGACCAGTGACATGGACGGGAGTGAGAACTCGGTGACTCCCGGCGTGAGGGAAACTTTTGTCTGGCCCACAGAGAGAGGCAGGAGCCCCGAGGCTTCCCTGCTGGCCCTCCTGGAGGACCATCTGCCCCAGAAACACGAAGACCTCGGTGTCCCGGGGACCCCTGAGGCCCAAACCCCAGCTTCCGAGAGTCTCGGCGGGCTGTTTCAGGCCGACGGGGAGAAGCCGGACGGCTGCAGGGGGCCCAGAAGCCCCTGGCAGTCCTGGCTGGCCCTGGAGGACGCCTCTGTTCTCTGTGCGGACTCGCTCCCCGCTGCAGCGGGCAGCCCCAGTGACGGCCTGGCCTCTGCCAGCCCCTTGGCCCTCTCCGCAGTCAGGCCCAGCAAAGCTGCCGTCCCGGGCTCAGAGGCTGCGGGGCCCAGTGCCCTCGGCCCCAGGGAAACATCGGAGGCCCCGAGGGACTTCCCCGGCGGGCACAGGGCTGCGGCGGAGCCTTCCTCCCCCAAAGACTCGGGCATCTCCCTGGCAGAGGGGGACCTGGCGGGCCTGGTGGAAACAGTGCTGGAGAGAAGCGAGTTCTCCGAGTCCGGGCAAGTGGGCAGGCTCAGTTAGGCCGGGGCAGGGCCTCCTAGTCCAGTCATACAGCTCTTCCATTTCCCGATGAGCCAGACCCCTACCCGAGCTGAAGCAGGCTGCAGACACTGGTCCGCCAGCAGAGGGCTTTCCCCACAGCCAGCCGCAGGAGAGACAAGGGAAGAAAGGAAGAAAGAAAAGAGAAAGAGAAAGGAGGGAGGGAAGAGAGAGGAGGAAGAAAGAACAAAGGAACGAAGGAAGGGAAAGGAAGGAGGGAGGGAAGGGAGAGAAAGGAAGGAGGGAGGGAAGGAAGGGAGAGAAAGGAAGGAGGGAGGAAAAAGAGAGGAGGAAGAAGGAACAAAGGAACGAAGGAAGGGAAAGGAAGGAGGGAGGGAAGGGAGAGAAAGGAAGGAGAGAGGAGGAAGAAGGAACAAAGGAACGAAGGAAGGGAAAGGAAGGAGGGAGGGAAGGGAAAGAAAGGAAGGAGGGAGGGAAGGAAGGGAGAGAAAGGAAGGAGGGAGGAAAAAGAGAGGAGGAAGAAGGAACAAAGGAACGAAGGAAGGGAAAGGAAGGAGGGAGGGAAGGGAGAGAAAGGAAGGAGAGAGGAGGAAGAAGGAACAAAGGAACGAAGGAAGGGAAAGGAAGGAGGGAGGGAAGGAAGAGAGAGAAAGGAAGGAGGGAGGGAAGGGAAAGAAAGGAAGGAGGGAGGGAAGGAAGGGAGAGAAAGGAAGGAGGGAGGAAAAAGAGAGGAGGAAGAAAGAAAGAACAAAGGAACTAAGGAAGGGAAAGAAAGAAGAGAAGGAAGGAGGGAGGGAAGAAGGAAATGAAAAGAGGAAGGGAGTAAGGGGGGGAAAGGAAGCGAGAGGAAGAGGAAGTGAGGGAAGGAAGAAAGGGAAGAGGAGAGGGAAAGAGAGGAGCAAGGGCGGACTCCCTGACTGAAGCAGTTCCTGCCGCCGGCCTGAAGGGCAGCCCCGGACCGCCGAGGTGGCGCCCTGGCCGCCCCTGCCTTCTTGTCTTGCTTTGTTCGGGCGGTCCCCCCCCCCCCCCCCAGCAGCTGCCCCCTCCCCCCCAGCTGCTCCCTTCTCTCGCTCCCTCAAGCTCGCGCCCCCGGTTCCGAAAGAATAAAAGCCTCTGGCTCGGAAGCTGTGTCCTCCACCTCCCGGGGCCCGCAGCCCGGCACTCGGGCTCTCCACCCCTGGAACAGCGTTGGGATCTCAGGCCCCCGAATTCCCAGGGGCAGAGGCCGGAGCGGGGAGGACCACGAGCCACTGGGATTTATTGGGGATCACAGTGGGCATGGGGCGGGGGTCTCGGGGAGGACCGGAGGGCATCTACGTAACTCGCTCTCCGGGGGTGCCGGCTACGGGCGGAGCAGCGACTGCTCCCGGGTGAGGCGGCCGAGTCTACCAAGCCCCACCCCCATCTTCACCGACATCTCCCTCCGGCCCAGGGGGCAGGTGCAAATGAACAGACTCCGGAGCCCTAAAGTTCACAGCTCCTGACAAAGTGGGGGGAGGGGCCCTTACAGCCAGAACAAAGGACCTATTGTTTTATGCGGACTAACATCTGTAAGCACATCTGGGAGAGCTCCGGCTCCTCCACCCGGGCTCAGTCTGGGGCTGGATTGAAGGTCTCTCCCCGGCCCAGGATTCATTGCCTCTTTCCCGGGAGGCTGCCACGGTGGCCGGGAGGTTCACTAAGCCCCGCCCCCCCAGGACCAGCCCCACTGCCCAAATGAAAGCCCGGCACACAGTCACTTCATCAGTACCAAGTCACTTTATTGGGATGTAAATGGTGGTAGTTTTTTGGTACAGATTATGAAAAGGTCAGATAACCAAAATATGCATGCACTGAAAGACAGTGGGAGTCTCGCCCACACTTCCGTGCGGGGAAGCCGGTGCGGCTCAGCTCTCGTTGTCACTGTCTCCAAGGGTGTGCTTGTCAAAAAGATATTCCGCCATGCCAGAATCGGGGGCCCCCATTTTGCGCAGGTTGGTTACGTGATCACCCAGTTGTTTGATGGACTTGACCTGTTCGTCCAGGTAGTGGGTTTCGATGAAATCACATAACTGAAAGAGAAGGAGAAGGTCGGTCATTGTTCCGGGGGGAGGGGGAGCTCTCGCTGACACGCCCACCCGAGGGGGAGGGGCCGGATACTCACATGGGGGTCGTTTTTGTCAGTTGCCAGCTTGTGCAATTCCAGTAACGACTGATTGACATTTTTTTCCAAGTGCAGAGCACACTCCATTGCGTTCAGCCCGCTCTCCCAGTCATCGCGATCGGGTTTCTGTAACAGAGCAGCGGCGGTCAGTGGGAGCCCCGTCCCCGCCCCCTTTCTGAGCCCTGCCCCCCCGGGGGGCCGCGGGGTCCCGCTCACCTTGATGTCTTGCAGGAAGATGCGGCCGCCGCGCTGGTTTTGGAGTTTCATCAGCTTCTCAGCGTGTTCCCTCTCCTCGTGGGACTGGTGCAGGAAATACTTGGCAAAGTTCTTCAGCGCCACATCGTCTCGGTCGAAGTAATAAGACTGAAGGGAGAGCAGATTCCGGGCGTTATGCTAATTGGGGGGCGGAGCCTGCCAAGCCCGAGGCCTGGAGCGGGCCCATTACCCCAGAACCGGGCGCGGGCATTAGAGGGGTCCGCCCTTCTGAGCCCCCCCCCCAACAGCTCAAGGTCAAAGTGGGCATAGGCTGCCTGAGTCCCGAGGCTTACAACCGGGGCAGGACCGCAAGAATCCTTTAAAAAGGACCCCCCCACCGGCCTTCGAGCCGGGGCCATTATCTCAGCCGGCCCCGCCCTTGGTCGCGCGGCCCCAGGGCTCACGGGGTGCGGTGGGGGCGGGGCTTCGCGGGACCGCCAGTGCGCAAGCGCGGACTCCCCCCCCCCCGCCCCGCAGGGGGGCACTTGAGGGGAGGGGCACCCCGCCCCCCCCCCGGGGCCTCATCCCCGGCCCCGCCCGCCCGAGCCCTCCTCACCATGGACAGGTAGACGTAGGAGGCGTAGAGCTCCAGGTTGATCTGCCGGTTGATGGCGGCCTCCGAGTCCTGGTGGTAGTTCTGTCGGACCTGAGAGGGAGATGAGGTCGTCATGGCGGCGGAGACGGAGGCGGCTGCGAGGAGGAGGAGGAGGAGGAGAAGGAGGAGGAGGAGGGAGAGGCGGCTGCGCAGCGGCTGCGGCTGAGGCTGGGGCGGCGGCGGCGGCGACGGCCGGGGGCGGCTGAGGCGGACGGCTGCTGCTCGAACGGGAGGACGGAAGAAGTGTTGGTTAGTGGAGGTGAAGGTGGAGAGGTGGCTAAGGGCGGCTCCGGCCGGGAATCGAGCAGCGGGTTCCGTTCAAGCACTGTTGAAGCAGGAAACCGCAGCGACTCCCTTCCCTGCGCTTCTGGCGACTGCGGGGCGCCCGCGCGGAGCTTTTATAGCCGCGCCGAGGCCCCGCCCCGCGTCACGTCAGTGCCCGCCAATGGCGGCGCCGGGGGCGCGCGGGGGGCGGGGCCGGGCATCACGGGACCCGCGGCCTCGCCCTTCCCTCCCCGCTCCAGCGCTGCCCCCTCTGTTGGAGTTTGCGCTCTGTGAACGGAGGGGGGAGGGGCGGCTCTTCTCCCCAGGGACGGGGAGGCGGGCGGAGGCTGGAATCTCCCGCTGTTCCCCGAACCGAGCTTCCCCCCTCCCCTGCCCACACCCACAGTTGCGTTAGGTTAGGGACAGGGGCGCGCTGCGGGGTGGGGGAGTCCCTTTGTCTGAAGCGGCTCTCCCCCCTCCTTTTTTGTTGGGCTGCCTTAGGAGGGGGGACCCTTCCCCGGGAGTGCAGAGGAATCGGGGAGGGGGTCTCGCGGCCCCCTCCCCTCCCTGCAGCTGCAGAAACTGATCTGGGGGGGCACCCCGCCTTGTGAAATGGGGCCCAGTCTGGGATTTCTAACCCCTCACCCCACTGTACAGAGGGGGAAACTGAGGCCCAGAACACGGGTCTGGCCCGAGGTCATCCTGGCCACTAGCACCTCGCGCTCTGGGCCGTCACGTGCGGAGAAAACAAGCCCTCCTCTCCCTCCCCGTGCAGACCGGTGACCTCCGCCCCCGGGGGTCTGGGGCAGGAGGAGGGGGGGCCTGTGGGACCCCCAGCTAGAAGGCGGGACCCGCCTGGGGCTGATGTTTTTAATGGGCGGACAGTGGACAAAGGGGCCAGCGCGGCCGCACGTGCTCGAAGCGGCGACTTTGGACCCGGGGCCTGGACACCTGTGGGGGCGCCTGACATTAGCACAAGGGGGGAGGGGCGGCTCTTCCCCTCTAGTCTACTTTAGCCTGGATCAGCCTGAGAGGAAAGGGCAGGGTGGCCCCCCGCTCCCCCCCCCCCCCCCCCCCGTTAGGCAGTCCCAGCACAGAACGGGACCAGGAGCAGGGGGGTTTCCACAGGGTGCAGTGGCCCCGAGGCACGGCGCCCATCCTTGGCGTCCTCACGTGGGCCGCAGGGTCCCAGCCCCCTCCCCCTCCTCGGATTCAGTCGGGGCATGGGCGCCAAGGAGGGCAGAGGCCGGCCCCTCCCCCGGCCGGCTAACGGTCCCCAGACAGCGGGGGTGGGGGACACATGTGAGGGCCGGGCTGGCCCGCAGGCCCTTGGCACCCGGCGTGTTTTTGAGAACGGGAGACAACAATCACTATCGGCCTCCGGGCCGGCCCAGGTGCAGTCACCGGGCCCTTTGCCAAGCGCGGGGGCAGAAGCCGGGCCTCGGGTGGGTGCGCAGCGGCTCAGGCAGCGCGTGGCGTCAGCCCCTTTTCTCTCAGAGGGGGGAGGGGGGAGCTCCGAGAGCCTCGGCCGCCCCCGACTCCCAGCGGGGTGCTGGCCGGGAAAAGACGGGGTTTAAGCCCTACGTTGGGGCCATGCTGGGGCTATCTCCGGGAGCAGGAGGGGGGGAAGACAATTGGGCCGAGAGATAACCCGAGCTCTTGGCTGGGATGCTCCCGGCCCTCCCGGCTTCTGCTGCAAACAGATACGGCCCCTTCCCCTTCCGGGGGGCCGGGGGGCCCAGGTGGGACCCGCTGATGTCCCGCTTCCCGCCAGCCCGGCCGCTCTCCCTCCCCCCACCCAGAAACTTGGGGGGGGCGGCCACCTGGTTCTCTGAGAAAACCTTTTGTGTAGCCGAGTCTGGCAAAGGAGAAAATGGGGGAAATCTGTTCCTTCGCCAGGCTGCTCTGGGAAAGGGTCACGTGAGCTGGAGGGGCAGCTGCAGCTGGAGAACAAGGAAGCAGCTCCTAGGCCCGCCCCGGGCAGTGGGGGGGGCTTCTCCCCACCCGAATGCCACCTGCAGGGGGGTCCGGAAACCCGAATGGGGAAAAAGTGAATGTTTGCTTCGATAAAATGAGGGTGGGGAGTATTGTAGGAGCAGGGTCTGAGCCTCCCCTGTTTGGAATTCAGGGCTCCAAGTTGAGATCCCGCTCCCCCTTGGGCGAGCTTCCTCTCCCAGGGAGTCCCCAGAGGCCGGCCCCCAGCACTTTCCCAGCACTGATTAAGTGCCTGGTGTATACGGGCACCGGCCGGGGGTTGGGCAGACCAGTCTGAAGGTTCAGTGCGATGTGCCGTCGGGGCGGACACTAGGGTCTTGTGGGGGGTCTCCTCCTGGAGCCGAGGGCCTGAGTTCAGAGCTGCCCGAGGCTTCCTCCCCTGTAACGGAGGCGGACGCAGTGGTGTGGCCCTGACCCCGATGGGGCCCAATGGGGGAGGGGCGAAGCTGCCCCAGGTCTTCTCCCTGGCTCAGTGGAGCCGCTCAGCGGGGGTTCCCTGGTGTAGTTCTCAGGGGGGCTGGGGGAGGCCGGAGGCCGCCTCCCGGGGCATCGGGGACTCGGGGGCCCCAGTCTGGGAATGGGGAATCTTGTCTCTGGCCCGGGAGGGACCTCAGCAGCGAGCCTCCTCCGAGCCTGGATGGAAGCCAGACCCTCCGGAGGAATCCTCAGGCCCGGGCACCGGCAGGGCCTTGGAGCCCAGAGAGCCCCGGGACGACCCAGCTTGAAGGGACCGGACCCTGCGGCCGGAGGCCTCGGGAATCACAGGGAGGGACCTGGGGGCTGGAGTCAGGACCCGGGAGCCCAGGGAGAAGGCCCAGAGCCCAGGCCCGGCTCCTAGGAGGGCCCGACCACTGTCCCCGAGCCTCTGATGGCTGGGGGGGGGGGGGGCTGGACAAACTGTGTGTGTGTCACTGTGTGCACGGGGGCCTGGCGAGGTTTTCTCAGTCTCTGGGGGGAGGGGCCCTGGGGAGAGGGGCCCAGGCAGGGGGAGCGAGGGCACAGTCCGGGAGGCCAGTGGGGCTGGAGAGGGAACTGCTGTCCCACCATGACTCTGCACTTTCCCAGGCTCCTGATCTCCTGAAAACTTGCTTTGTCATGGGGGGGAGGGGGAGGAGGATGGTAGGAGGGATTCCCCACGGGGAAAGCTGGGTGAATAACCTGCTGTGGGGAGATTTGGAGGTGGGGGTGGGGCCAGGAGCCAGGCTGGTTTGGGAGAGCACCTTCCCCCTTGGAGGGTCCCGCAGAGGTAAAACATGCGAGGGCCGAGCTGGGAGCGCCCCCCACCCAGGGCGATCTCAGCCGGGAACCCAGACTTTGGGAGGCCAGGGAGGCGCTTTTAGTCCCACTCCTTGTGACCCCGGCTGTTCATTTGACGCTTTTACAGATGGGTTCCAGGGGCTTCACCAGAACACCAAGGGGTCTAGAACACGACAGAGGGCAAGAGTCCCCGCTCTAGAACCTCATGTAGGACCTTAGAACGCAGAGTGTCGGAGCTGAGCAGGACCCCGGACTCTGGCCCCCGGACCCGTCAGAGTGTCAGCACGGAGCCATTGGGGAACACTAAGGCAGGTGCCAGAGCTCACCTGAAGGAAGCCCTCGCTCTCTGGGGGAACGAGCCCAGGGTCTGGTGAGTGTCGGTGGCTCCCCGCAGGTCGGCCCCAGCCTCCCGGGTCTCTCAAGAACTTACTAAATAATTCGTCCTGGAGCCGGGAGGAGCCCAGCGGAAATGGGCCCGGCCTGTGGCAGCTCCCAATGTAGCACCAGGTCCTCGAGGGGCCCCGTCCGCCAGATACCTCGGGCCCTCGGAGATGCTTTGGGGTCCCTCAGGGCAGGACCCCGGGGAGGGGAGGGGCAGCTCTCGTGTTCCCACCTCGGGCCACACAGCCCACCCCTGCTGCTGCCTCGGAGCCCCAGAGAGGGAAGGGGGCGTCCTCAAAGTCCCACAGGAGCCTTGAGACTGGGGAGCAAGGGGAATAAAGGGGCCTCAGGCAGAGCCGCCCCCTTTCCAGCCTCATTTTTCCTCTGTAAAATGGAGGGATCCCCCTCGGGCAGTCTCCCAGGGCTTCCTGCCCCAGAGTTCCTGAAACCCATGGCTTTTAAAGATGTTTTGATAATTATGAAATCCCAGTCAGTGGCTGAAGGGAGCATGGAGGAGAAGGGAAAGAGTTGAGGCTGACAGGGAGGCCTTCAGCAGGGCTTAGAGCCATCCAATGGGCCTGCCTGAGGGGAGAGGGGAGGGAGGGAGGGAGGTCAAAGGAGAGAGAAGGAGGAGGAAAGAAAAAAGGAAGGGAGGGAAAGAGAAACAGGGAGGGAAAGAGGAGGGAGAAGAGAAGAAAAAAGGAAGGGAGGGAAAGAGAAACAGGGAGGGAAAGAGGAGGGAGAAGAGAAGAAAAAAGGAAGGGAGGGAAAGAGAAACAGGGAGGGAGGAGGAAGAAGAGAGGGAGGGAAGAGAGGACGACAAAAAGGAGGTGGGTACAGCTTGGCCTTCTTCTCCTTGTCTTGCTATCCCCAGCTCCCTGGAGACCTTAAGTCACTCTGACTGGGCTTGATTGGCCAACAGAGGGACCCAGGCCAAGCCCCAGGGGGTCACTGCTTGGGTCCTGGCTAACTCAGAGAGAATGTAAATATCAGTCATTTCTGTTTGGCCGGAAGGCCTCGGGATCTTCCCCTTCCCGATTCCTTTATTTTTGATTAGGTAAAAGATCCTTCTCTGCCTCAGTGGCTCCCAGCCGGAATCACTGAGTGGCTCTTGCTTCAGTCAAACTGAGGCCGGTCAAACCTTAGCTGGGAAAGCCCAGGCCTCCCATTGCCTCCGGGGCCGCCTGCGGGCGTCCGGTCTGTGTCTGGCCACTGGCCCCATGGCTCTGGAGGGGAGAGTGAGGCCGGTGACCTTGCCCAGCCTCCCTCCCTCCAATCCAATTCACTGATGTCATGGCGTCCCCTCCCTGACGTCGGGCTCCTCTTCGAGAAAGAAGGGCAAATAACCACAACAAATTAGGACCTAAGTAAGTATTTGGCTGCCACGGCTTAGTTTGTAATGTGTGAAGGAGCAATTTTTATTTCACTAAAGCAAAGGGGACCAGAATGGACCTTAAAAACCACATGGAGGCAGTTCAAAGCACTAGGGAGCCACAGACTCTTGGAGCAGGGGAGTGACTGGTCGGATGCCTCCAGATTAACCACACTGCCATCTACATGTGAGTGTTCCTTCGGTACTATACACCATTCAGCTCATTCTGGATCCATTTATTGGGAATAGGGAAGGGAAAAAACTCTGCAGCTTACAAAATAAAACATAGCTGAGCCAGAGGAGTCGGTAAGTAAGGTTTCCACAAAGACACCTGCCGTCCCAGAATGCCCAGATTTTGGTCAGTGGCCACACTTCCATACGGTAACAAAATGGTCCTTATCCCCTCATTTAAGCAGACCACTGTGTGCCTGGGAAGGAGCTGGCTGGAAGTCCTGGTGCCGGGTTCTGGAGCAGCCTGGGATTGCAGACTGCGCTCCCTGGAGACCGCTGGACACCCCGCGCCCATCCACGTTACCGATGGGGACCCGAGGCCTGTCGAGGTAAGGCGGCTGGTCCAGGGTCATACAAGGAGTCCATGAACGGTCATTAGGAGCCGTAAAACAAGATCCCTGTCCTCGAGGAGCTTCCAGGCTAAAGGAGAAAGTAATGGAAAATTAGATGAAAACAAGCTCTATACAGGATCAACTGGAAATGACTAAAGGAGGGAAGGTGCTTCCTGTGGGAGGTGGGACTCCAGTCGGGACTTGAGGGAAGCCAGGAGGGGAAGATGAGGAGCTGGAGGACCGGCCAGGAGGCCGGTGTCGCTGCTTCAAAGAGCACAAGGGGAGTGACCGGGGGACTGGGGAGGAGGAGTACAAGGGGGGGCCTCTGGGGAAGGGAGACTCAGAATTTCAGCCCCGGCCCTCTGGCTCCCAGGTCAGTCTCTTTACCCTTTGACTTGCTGTCCCTTCCTTTGGCCACCTTCTCCCCTAAGCCAGACCAGGGCACCAAGGTCATAGAACATCATACAGACCCAGAACCCAGGCTTTGCTGCTTATTGGCAAAGATGGTTCTGGTTCAGTTACTTAGACCCTCTTAGCATCAGACCCTACTTTGGTATAATGGGAGATGGGGGGGGGGGAAAGAACAAAACAAAGGGGAAAACTAGAATGGAAACTAGCCTGTCCCTGAGAAGAAATAAGGGAATGGACCTTCCAGCCTTCAGTGGTGGGGGCTATGGGTGTGGAATGGTCCAGATCCTGTCAGACATCATCACTGTGTTTAACTGTTGTCTTATTAACTAGGGAAGACTGGGGGGGGTTAGGTATCCCCACAAATGACTGTTATAAAACCAAAAGCACTAATTAAATGGAGGGAAAAAATTAGAGACTATATAATCTCTTAAGTTCCTTCAAACTCCTATCAAGCTTCATGGCAACCTTAGCCCTGCTCTTATTTCTAGAACACTTTGGGGTGTGCCAGACTGGGAGGAACTTTTTTTTTTATTTATTTTATAATTATAATTTTTTTGACAGTACATATTCATGGGCAATTTTTTTTACAACATTATCCCTTGTATTCACTTTTCCAAATTTTCCCCTCCCTCCCTCCACTCCCTCCCCTAGATGACAGGCAATCCCATATATAATAAATGTGTTACAGTATATCCTAGATACAATATATGTGTGTAAAACCAAATTTCTTGTTGCACGGTAAGAATTGGATTCCGAAGGTGTAAGTAACCTGGGTAGAGAGACAATAGTGCAAACATTTTACATTCACTTCCCAGTGTTCCTTCTCTGGGTGTAGCTGTTTCTGTCCATCATTGATCAACTGGAATTGAATGGGATCCTCTTTATGTGAAGATATACATTTCAATCAGAATACCTCTTCATACAGTATCATTGTTAAAGTGTATAATGATCTTCTGGTTCTGCTCGTTTCACTCAGCATCAGTTGATGTAAGTCTCTCCAGGCCTCTCTGTATTCCTCCTGCTGGTCATTTCTTACAGAGCAATAATATTCCATAACCTTCATATACCATAATTTACCCAACCATTCTCCAATTGATGGACATCCATTCATCTTCCAGTTTCTAGCCACTATGAAGAGGGCTGCCACAAACATTTTGGCACATACAGGTCCCTTTCCCCTCTTTAGTATTTCTTTGGGATATAAGCCCAGTAGTAGTATGGCTGGGTCAAAGGGTATGCACAGTTTGATAACTTTTTGGGCATAGTTCCAGATTGCTCTCCACAATGGCCGGATTCTTTCACAACTCCACCAACAATGCATCAGTGTCCCAGTTTTCCCAAATAACCTTCAAAATTCATCATTATCTTTTCCTGTCATCTTAGCCAATCTGACAGGTGTGTAGTGGCATCTCAGAGTTGTCTTAATTTGCATTTCTCTGATCAATAGTGATTTGGAACACTCATATGAGTGGATATAGTTTCAATTTCATTATCTGAGAATTGTCTGTTCATATCCTTTGACCATTTATCAATTGGAGAATGGCTTGATTTTTTATAAATTAGAGTCAGTTCTCTATTTTGGAAATGAGGCCTTTATCAGAATCTTTTACTGTAGGTTACTTCCCTTCTAATCTTGTTTGCATTAGTATTGTTTGTACAGAAACTTTTTTAGTTTGATGTAATCAAAATCTTCTATTTTGTGATCAATAATGATCTCTAGTTCTCCTTTGGACATAAATTCCTTCCTTGGGAGGGACTTTCCAGAAAATTTTCAGAAAATTCAATGAGAAGCTGCCTACCTTACTCATAAGAACCTGCCCCCTCCTTTTCCTCTGCTCTCTCCCCAACCCCTCAGTAGACTCCTGGGTGACCCCTTCCCAGCCCCACCCCCAAACAGCAGCCAGGAAGAGTGCTCCTCAGAGTATAGAGAACAACTCAGTCTGAAGTTTGGGAAAAAAAACCCCTGGCTCCCCAGAAGAACTTTGAAATACCGCCCAGATAAAATTCCAAAGGAAGGAGAAAAGGTCAGATTTCTCAAGAGCTTTCTGGTGCAAGGAGAGCTAAGAACTATCCACAACACAGCATGAGATAGCATCTCCAGGAGGGGTTAATTTTGAGGAGAATTTGCCTGCCAAATCCTGTTTGCCAGTTATCAGTGACCCTGGAAAATGCTGGCTTTGATAACAGAATGGCTCCCTAGGAGGGCGAGAAGGAAGGAAAGATGGGCCAAAAAATCAGCTAAGAATTGTAAAAATCTATTTTTGAAACAAAAAATTGACTTTGTAAAATGATTTATTTGGGACTATGCAAAGGTTCAGGGTGATAAGAAGAGTTGCCCCAATAGTACCTGTATAGACAGACATGCATATGAGAATTCATCAGATAAGAACTCAAATGTTTCCACAAACTTAGGCCTTTTGTAAGGAATGGCTGGAACAAGGGGAACAAATCAGCCTCAAAGAAAGATGTAAAAGTTGCTGAAGAAGAAAGAGAGAAAAGGATTCTGGTACTTCATATCAACAGAGATAAGATGATCAGAAGATCACATCCCTGAAGAAGGCTACCGGCAGCTAGGAGACAATGTTTGGGTCCACAGACAACGCCATACTTACCAAATTTCCTTGTTGGTCCACCTTTGTCTGATTTTCAGAAGCTAATATCACCTCCTAACAACAGAACTATGGATAGTATCAATCAGATTGTCAAGCATGGAGATATCAAACGTGTGAAAAAAGTGTGTTATCTTCTCACCAAATAACAAAAAAAAAAGGGAATTTAAGATACACTGCCCAGAGAATGACCTCCTTTCTTCAACTAAATTTTTTTTTCCTTTTTTTTTGAGGCTGGGGTTAAGTGACTTGCCCAGGGTCACACAGCTGGAAGTATTAAGTGTCTGAGATAGATTTGAACTCGGGTCCTCCTGAATTCAGGGCTGGTGCTCTATCCACTGAGCCACCTAGCTGCCCCCCAACAAAATTCTTTGTTGGAAAAATTAAAGCCCGGAAAGGAAGTAAAGGAAGCCGAGGAAATGGATTCAGTAGAGTGGGCGAACTTTGTCCCATCTCAAGAAAGAAGCCCCCATAACAATGGAGAGACCTGGGCCAGTGAAGGCCCTTCCTTCATCGAAGTGCTGCCTTCTGGTTGTGCTAGAGAGGGAGTAAAGGACCACAGGCATCTTCACACTCAACACACTCTTATTTTGGTTGCAATGTCAGCCGTCGGTGTGTTTTAAGTTAATGATAAAGCTGGCGATGTTAGATAGTTAACTTTATAGTTTATGATGTTCAAGGTGCAAGATAATCTAACACTCTTATTTGTTTACTTATAGTAAAGAACCCCTGGGAATTTTTTTTAAAAGCACCAGGGACAGGACTACCACAGGTTCATGCAGCAGTTCAGACCAACGTTTTCATTCTTAATTGAGTAAACGTACACATGCGCTTATAATTGCCAAGCTCTGAAATGAAAATGTAGCACTTCATCAGGAAAGTCTAAAAGAAAAAAGACTTCAGGAAGAAGTGTGGGAGTGGGAGGGTGGAGAAAGGAAGAAACAAGAGAGAAAAAAGGAAGGAATGAGAAAAAGAAAGGAAGGAAGGAGAAAAAAGAAAGAGAGGAAGGAAGGAAAAAAAGAAAGAAAACAGAAGAAAGAGGGAGGAGGAAAGAAGTATTTGAAACATTTTTAAATACACAAACAACTGAAAAAAGAAAAAGAGGAAGGGAGGGAGGGAGGAGGAAGGAAATCTTTGAAACATTTTATTTTTAAATACAGAGAACTGAAGAAAATACAAACTAGTAGGACAGTTTTGAAAGTTGTATGTTGAATTTATTAAATCCTTTAAAGGAAAAACAAGCTGTACACAATAGAGATTCATGTTCTTTGTGGAGATGCTTATTTATTTGGTGTTAAGGTCAGAATAAAACAAAAGGTTTAAAAGCTTCTCTAGCTTCACCACCTCAAATCTTTGGGGATGTTTCTTGTTTCCATCTTACAAATGAGGAATCAGAGTCCTAGAAGCAGCCACGTGGGCCGTGGAGCTTTGGATCTGGAATCGGGAAGATCTGATGAGTTCAAATACTACCTCAGACAGCAAGTCACTTACCTGCTGACTGCCTCAATTTCCTTGGATGTAAAATGGACATAATAGCTCCTACAATCCAGCATTGTGGTAAGGATCAAATGAGATCATATGCACTAAGCACAGTGCTAGACACATAAGTAGGTGCTTAATAAATGCTTGTCCCCTTCCCTTTCCCTTCAGTAAGACCTATAGATTTGCCCAAAGTCACAGAGCTATAAGTATCAGAGCCAGGATTTGCTCCAAGGCACATAGTAGACGCTTAATAAGTGCTCACGATCAGTACTTGGGGGTCGTCCAGCTCATTTCTTTTGCCAATCTGAAATCAGTAGGGCTTAGATCTTCCCAGTCCCACAAAATGCTCTGTCAGCCTGTCCTTCAAGGTCAGGAGTGTCCCGGACCCCTGAAGCAGTCCCTTGTGGGACCCTGCTCTGAATAAGGCCCTGCTTTTAATCATAATGAAGGAAATGTGACATTTCTGTGAGAGTTTGGTGAAAATAAAAGATGAGACTCTCCCATCCAGATGCGCAGCCTCCCTAAAAGGAAAGGATCCATGGAGCCCCAGTTAGGAATTCTGCATTCATCCCGGCCAATCACGGCGAAGGCCGTCTGCACCGGTGGCCCACCTGCCCATGGCCCACCCCTCCATCCCCTTTTGCCAGATCTCTTCTCTGCTCGTCCCCAGGAGGGGCTTCGCGAGCTGTGGCAGGGAGACAACTGCCTGGGGGTTGCTGGGGAGGGGGGTGTCTGAGCTAGGGAGCGGTGTGGGGAGAGGCTAGCCAAGGCAGGTGCAGCCTGAGGCTTCTGGGAATGGCCCTAGTGGGGGCCCCAGGTCATTCCCCAGTGAGAGGCCCAGAGGTGGGAGCAAGGCGGGGTGAGAGCAGAGCAATTTAGGCCTGAATCAAGACCCTGCTCTTGCTCAACTTCAGAATTGACCCTCTGGACCCCAGTCTCTTCATCTCTGTAAATAAAACAGACTTGTTTTTTCCACCTGCTGATGGAGATGAAGGGAGGGGCTTCTGAAAGGGCGCTGAGCACAGGGCTGTGGATGGCTCAGTCAGCATTTATTAAGGAGCTGGCAGGTGTGATGAGATTAGCAGGTGACTAATAACCGTTTGCCTAATTGTGCTGTAATCTGGGGCTGTTAGCTCCAGCGATTAGCATGGGGACAGACCAGGTCCCACACGGAGACAAAAAGGCTGGTGCCCCATGGCGCCCATTGTGTGCCATGGGTCACAAGGAACCATAATGGCAGCTTGGGTCAAAGTCACCGGGGAGATGAGTGGGAGAGGAGGAGTGTGGCCAAGGCAGCCCCAGCCCCGGGAATATGAACCCCTCTTTCTGAGCTGGCTGAGGAGCGCTCGGAGGGTCCCGGGCCTTGGGCACAAAGGGACCTCAGAGTCTCCGGGCTCTGATCCCATTCGGCCAAAATGATTTTACAAAGGAGGAAACTGAAGTCCAAAGGCCAAAAGGATTTGCTCCAGATATAAATAAAGGAGCATTTGAACCCAGGCCCTCAGACTTTAAGTCTTGCTGGGGTCTCCATCCTACCCCACTGCTCCTCTTCAGCTGGGTTAGTGGTTGTATCCAAGTGACATTACATTAACAGAAGAGAGGGCCGGGAGGGCTGGATTGGGATCATCATCCCTACTCTAACCACTCCTTGTGTGGCTTTGGGCAAATCCATCCCTCTGGACCTCTGGATCTTCATCGGTAAAATGAAGGGGGGAGTCCAGATGGGTTCTTCCCTTCACTCAAGAAGCTTTTATTAAGCACCTACAGTGTGCTAGGCACTAGAGTCTCAAAGATGAAAACAAAGTAGTCCCTGCCTGCAGAGCTTCCGTTTTCTTAGGGGTACAGAAAGGGGCTGGAGAAGAAAAACAGCATATAAAATCGGTTCAAAGGTGGGTAGGGCACTAGGAACAGGGGGCACCATATTCTTTGAGGTGGAGTGTATTCCAGGCATGGGGGGTGAGGGTGAGGTAAGGAAGGCAGGGGATGGAATGCTTTATACCAGGATCATGGGATCTGAGTGAATAGAATCAGAGGTGGGATTTGAACTCAGATCCCCTACTTTCAGAACCATGACAGCAGGTTGACCAGAAAAATTCATGGAAGGGTAGTTTGGAGCTAGATGGTCAAGAGCTTCAAATGACAAGCAAAAGGGCAGCTAGATGGCCCAGTGGATAGAGCACCAGCCCTTAAGTCAGCAAGACCTGAAGTCAAACCTGGCCTCGCACTTAACACTTCCTGGCTGTGGGACCCTGGACAAGTCACTTAACCCCAATTACCTCAGCAAAAAGAAAAAAAATGACAAGCACAGGAGTTCAGATTTTATCCTGGAAGGAAGAAGGAGCCCTTAGAATTTCTCCAGAAGTGCCACAGTTAAACTTGTGCCTTAAGACATTTTGGTTTAAACAAATGTATCTTCTGGTTGACTTGAATAAATGAAAACATTGATGGGGGCTCATGAGTTTGAATGGATGCAATTCTCAAAGTGCCTCAAAGCCAAGGTTCTTTTGGGAGCCCACTTGTAAAAAGAGGTGCCAGAGCCTCCATTAATTAATGAGCCATGTCTCCAGCGGTTGGATGTGTATAGCGGTTTTGAGTTGCTGTGTTTTTGGGGGGAGTTATCCTACAAATATGGGGCCTTTCTTTAATCACCCAAGTGTGTTCCCCCAATTTCTGGAACCTGCTTGGGCTTGTGCTGGCTCTTGGGAGCACTAAAGAAAGCAGGGACTTGGGGATCCTGGAAAGGAAACAGAGAAAGTGGGGTCCCTGGTGAGGAGATGACAGAGGGAGAGCGAGGTGACCCTTCAGAGGCCTAGATTTCAAGGAGCAGAAAAGAAGGCAAGTTAGCACCTGTGGGCTGTGCGGCTTCTGAAACGATCCCCTTACCCCCGCTTATTATGGCACTCCTGAATCAAATAATTACACATGATTTCTGCCCGTTCTAAGATGATAGCTGTTGAACTAGTTATTACCTGGGGCATGTCTGAGAGGTGAAATTTCTTGACTTTTCAGATTTCCAGTGGAAGCAAACACTCCTTCTTTCCTAGTGGATTTTGGGGAAAACCCTCCCCCTCTCAGGAACAATGAGTGATAAAGGTAAGGTATCCCAGAGACCACCAGCCAAGCTGCACCTTAGAGCTCACAGACGCCATCATCCCAGGATTCCAGAGGAAGGGGAGGGGATCAGCAGACGGGGATCACAGATTCAGGGCTGGAAGCAACCTTAGAAGTCCCAACACTTTCATTTTAAAGATGAAGAAACAGGTCAGAGAATGGAAGTGACTTGGGCAGTCAGTCAAAAGACATTAAGCACCTACTTTGTGCCATATAAAGGATAAATAGGAAATGTCGGTATGGTCCTTTGGAGAACCAAGGGTACCACAGGATGGTATCTTGACTTGTACAAAACTTGCATTTAAGTGAGACGCAGCTGCACAAAAACGTCAGCCTCACTCTCCCAAAAGGGGGTCAGTCAGGAGGAGTTGACATGATTAAAACAACTTAAAAAATGACAACAAAATTTAAATAAGAAATAATTGGCAGAGAGAAGGCACTGGAATTAAAAGGGGTTGGGGAAGGCTTTCTGTTGGAAGTGGGATTTGAGGCTGGGATTTAGGAGAGCCTTCCAGGCATGGGGAGGAGCAGCCAGAAAGAAAGCTTGGAGCAGAGGGGACAAGGCAGGATTTTTTATTGGCAGGATAGCCAGAAGGCAGCATCACTGCATTTTAGGACATGTGAGGGAATCATGTGTAAGAAGCCTGGGAAGTTAGAAGGTTAGTTATCAAGGGCCTTAGACTTCAGGGAGACCAAGAACTTAGATGGGGGGGAGGGGGTCAGTTCCCTTCACTTATTAAAATAAAATTATTTTCTGAAACAGGAGTTTCCCCCCCCCCCCCGACTGCCAAAGGTTAAGAACCCCCTAATGTAGAGACTCTAACAGCAACTTGTGCTGAAAGTTCAGGGATGATAGAAGAGATCCATTGGTCACCTCTAAGTCCCAGTAACATTATAACCAATATTTAGAACTTCAACAATAGTAATAATAATAATAATAGTATTAATAGGAATAATAATAATACCACAAGCAGCCACATGGAAGAAGTCAGCTTATGAGGAGCCATGAGGATCACTGAGGATTTAGCAGCTTCCACTGAAAAGGAACAAAGCCCTTAGATGGTGATATTCTAGAAAACCAAGGGTGGTGACCTAGTTGTGCAGCCATAACTAACCCACCCAGCAAAACAATATAGAGGACTTCACTTAAAAAGCCGGAGCTAAACGTGGATTAAGTACCTACTAAGTGCTGCAGATTTAAAAAGAAGCCAAAGAAATCCCTGCTCTCCAGAAGCTCACTATCTAGGGAGGAGAAGAAGTTTTGAAAGTCAAAGGCAGGAGTTAAGAAAAACAAACAAACAAACAAAAAAGGTAAACAAATGGTAAGAGATGAAACCAGGAAAAGAACTTCCTTCTAGTATGGAGAGATGAGGCACTTGACTTCTCTGAGCCCTAGCATCATGTGGAAAATAGAGAATAGTTCTCTGATGCATTGATGAGCCCCAGAAAAGAATGGAAAGAGAGGAAAGAGGAATACACTGGGAAAGGGGGGAAAGGAAGGTTAGGGAAAATGATCTCGCACTGTGAGGGTACAGAAGTAGACATCTAGACAAACAAGAGATATGGAGGGCGGTGAACCCCACTCTTCTCTGAACTGGTCCAAGAAAGGTACATTCACTCACTCTCACACTCACACCCACTCGATGTATAGGGAGGTTGCTCAGCCCTGAATACCTCATTTCTGTCCAGACTGGTCATCTTCCTTTGCTATTAGATTGTAAGCTCCTTGAGGTCAGGGGCTGTCTTCCTTTTTTCTGTTTGCATCCCCAGCAAAGCTGCTGCTTAGTATAGTATTGACTGACAGACACACGGTACAAAAGCACATAGGAGAAAAAGGAGAGGGAGCAAGAATTAGAAGGGTCTGTCAAGGGTCCTAAGTAAAACAAAGAACGGGGGAAAACTTGCTTTTTAGCTTTCTTTGAAGTGGGAATATAAAAGGGTATCTATAAATTAGGGGGTCCTTGAACAAGTCATGATGTAAAAAAATGTGATGAAATACATATGATGACATTTCAGAGAAATTTCGGAAGACTTGTCCGAATTGATAAAGAGTGAAACAAACAGAGCAAGAACAGTTCCTAACACTAGGAAAGATGTGCAATTCTGAAAGAATTAGGAACTCTTATCAGCATCATGACCAGTCATATGGTTCCCAGTTCCTGATAGGGAAGCAAGGCACTCAGAGTCCAGAAACGAGACAAATATTTGCTTGGAGAAGGCCAAGAAAGCACTGATTCAGTATGTTTTTAACCTAGATTTTGTATTACTTTTCTTTTCAATGAGTGAGGGTAGGGAGATGTTGAGTGTAAGCAGACAAACTTTCATAGATTGAAAAAAAGTTATATAATTTAAAAAAAATTGGGGGAAAAATATTGTTGCTCCCAAAGCTCTATTCCTACTAGAAACCTTTTCATAATCTGTTAAAAAAAAAATCTGTCCTACTTCCTTTCAGTCACTATTTCAGCAAATATATTAAGTGCTTATTGTTTACAGGCTACTAGGTTCAGTTCTTGGGGATATGGGTCTTCATCTACCTTTTTGTTCCTTGATTGTCCTTTATTCATCCATTCAAATCAACATTTATTAAGCATCTGCTGTTCTAATCTTTGCCCTAATTATAATAGTTATTGTGTACTTTCATATAAAGAGCTAAGTTTTGTAAAGCCTTTATATACTTGGTTCTGTATGTCCTATACGACATACTAATTACTTCATTGGGATGGAGTTCCTTATTTTATTTTTTGCCTTTCTTTATACCTCTAGTACTTATCCTAAACTATAGTAGTGACTTAATAGCTCTGGTATATAATCATTTATAATTATCATCCCCATTTCCCAGATGAGGAAACTGAGGCTGACAAAGGTTAAATGAAGCAGGATCTGGCTGTGGGGCAGATGCTCCATCCAGGCTACCTCATCTTATCCAATCAGGGATAAGATATGTAACTATTATACAAATGAATGCATGATGTGCACATTAAAGAGATGCAAAACTCAATTTTAAGGGAATGGTAGGAATTCAGCCCTGAGAGGGAGAAGAAGAGAGGAAGTTGCTTCAGAGCAAAGTCGAAGAGGTGGAAACTTGAAATAAATCCACATTTATTAAGCACTTGTTGTCTGCCAGGTTCCTAGTGCTGGGGATGTGAGTACCTCCAGGGGGCTGGACAATGAGGGTCCACACGGGCAATATGTCCTAGCTGTGAGATTCCACTTCAGGAGGCCCACTGTGTAATGGGGAGACAGGGCCCCCACTTGGGAGTATCAACAGGTATCCTCTGAAGGATCCCCCGTGGCTCCCTGAATGACTGGCAGAGGGCCTTCAAAGGAGGCCGACAGACCATCTCTTCTTCCCTTCCCTGATACTTTTGAAGGGGAAGAGCAGCCATTCACTTCCAGGGGAGGACAGGGAAAGCCAGGCTTTGTCTCCCCACCTGCCACCACGTGTCCATGAGCCTTTGTCTTTGGGAGACTCTTCAACCTCACCTTGAATCAAGAAATGTCCTGAAATGGAGGGGGTCCTTCAGAGCCCTTCCAAGTCCCTTTAATGGCCCAAGCCCTGCAGGCAGGGAAGCTAGGCTCTCCAGAGGGACACTGGCAGGAAGCCAGCCGGGGATTGATTCTGGATTCCCCAGGGGAAAAGAACATCCATGGCCAGGACCCCCTCTCCCCTCCCAGCCAGGTGGGTACTGTTACACAGCGGCTACCACTTTAAGCTTGAGTCCAGTCTTCCCCAAGCCTGAGTGGGTCTGCCAGGGGGAGAGAATGCATCTGGGTAGTGAAGCTGAGGGGAAATTGCTGTACCTCCTCCAGTAAATGTTTCTTTGTAAAAGTTAATTGGTGTTCATTGGTTAATTGAAATTGGGAAGAGGCTAAACATAAATATAAACAATATTGGGAAGCATTGGGTCCATAAGCACTTATTAAAGACCTACTGCATACCTGGCTTTATGATGGGATACTGCAAAAAAAAAAAAGATAAAAAGATAGTACATACCCTCAAAGAGCTCCCAGTAATGGAAATAAACAATAGAATGTCATTAAAATGAAGAGGGGGTTGGGAAAGGCTTCCCACAGAATGCAGGGTTTCAGCTAAAACTTTTTTTTTTTTAAATTAAAGCTTTTTATTTTCAAAATATACACAGGGATAATGATAAGGTCCAAAAGAGATAGCCCAAGATAAAAATAATTAACAGAAAATTCTTGCCTGAGGAGGGGTTAAAGGAGCTAACTTGAGATACAAATGATTAAGAGAAATTCCTGTCTTATTTACAAATATCTCCGGAACCTCTTGGATAACATCTCTGTGTTTTATGACCCCAATTATGTATAAAAGGAAATTCTAAAAAAGCAAACCTCGGTTTATCCTTGCCTTGTGCCCGCCAACTTGTTCTGGCGTCCCGGCCCTTGCCCGGCAGTTTGGCCTTTCTGGAGGCCTTATGCCTGTCTATCTCTTTAGTATTAATAAAGACTTTGTTTCAATACAGCATTGATAGCGAATTCATTCGCTGCGGGACCTGCCCTTGGTTACTTTGGGGAAGGAGAGAGAGGTAATCAGGCAACCAGAAAATCTGCCTTGTCTCCCACCTCGGCTTAGAGCCTCAATTTCTCCTCATCAGGCAACCTTCAGCATTCACCCTTCCAAATCTTGTGGTCTCAATTTTTCTCCCTCCCTTTCCCTCACCCCCTCCCCTCATAATCCAATATATGTGAAACACGGGCAGTTCTTCTATACACATTTCCACAAATATCATTTAAGTAAAAGGGAAGCCAGCAAAGTCAGAAGGAGAAGAAGGGGACGCTCCAAGCATGGGGAATGCCGGCCAGTGAGAAGGCCCAAAGGCTGGAGATGGCAGGGAGGGCCAGGCTGGAGAGAACCACTGGGAAGGGCCACCGGCGGGTGCCAGAAAGCCCCAAGCCCCTTGGGATTCTCCCTGGAATTCTGAAGAGAATAGTCAGCTGCCTTCTGGGTACCTGACCTGCTGATTCAACTGGGGGCAGATGGGACAGCTTTGGGGAGCAAAAGCAGTCCCTGTCCTCGAGGTCTGGGGGGGGGGGGCGGGGGACAACACAGGAATACCATGCAAAGTACAAGACATGTGGAATAGAATCAATCCTTCTTTAAGGATGGAAGCCACTGAGGAGGGGCCTGAGAAAGATGTCCTGCAGAAGATGGGGTCTTGCAGGAAGTTGGGGAAGCTAAGAGAAGGGGAGACCCAGCGGTGCTTTCCATGCAGGGGGGCCAGCAAAGCAAAGGCTGGAGAGGGAGGAGGGCAGTGGGGAGGGCTGCTGAATTGTGAGCCAGATTGTGAAGGTTTAGAAAGGATGCCAGTGGCCCAGACTTAGCTCCAAGCGAAAGGGATCTCCACCTGCCAGGATGCTGGTTACCTGGCAACCCAGTCTCAGTTCCCCTGTGTTTTGTGTTTCCATGGATCCGGGGGGGAGGGGCTCAGGCGCTGGGTCTGCTGTGAGCACTTAGAAGGATCCAAACCCAGCAATTAAGCCAGGAGCAAAAGCAGCCACTCCCAGCCCAGCGTTTCTGCTGCCTTCTGGGCTACACCCCGGCATTCCGAGCTACTGTGTGCAAAGGGCAGCCACAGCAGCCGGACCCTTGGCAACCCCCCCAGATGCTGCCCCAGGTGGATTGTGGTCAGTTCTGGGCAGGGCAGATTAAGGAGGACAGACACTGGAGAGTAGTCAGGGGAGATGAAAGGTCTTCCGAGGTCATCATTTGTCAGGCACCCCCCCTCCCATAAGTTCAGGCCCCTTAGGATAAGAGCCAGAACATTCAAGTTCCAGAATCAGGAAGACACCGTCCACCATCAGCTCAAAAACGAAGTGAAAGTCCATCTGGAAATTTGTCTAAAAAAAAATTCTGTCCCTTCCCCTGTTCTCACTTCCCTTCTGACAACTAGGCCAGGCCTTGACCAGACCTCCCAGCTCTTCCTGAGATGGCCAGAGCCCCTTCCTCAGGTTCGGGGGTCAGAGCTGGGCAGGTGAATCCTGTGACTACAGCCCCTCCCTCAGGTGAACCCTGGGAGAGATACCACTCCTCCCCAGGTCCAGAAGGATCTTGGGATTCTGAACTAGGAAGTGGTTCTGAGATCCATCCCCTGAGGAAACAAAATCCGGAAATGTGACTTTCTCAAAGAGGGCCCCTGGGAGCAGAATGGGGATGGGAACCTGTTTCTTTGATTGCCACTCAGTCTGACCCTTTACTCTAGCCAAGCTTAGCTGACAGCCCTGGAGGGCAAGCCTGGAGCAATGGGAGTAGGAAGTGGGCCTAGGGTCGGGAGGCAGAGCTGGGCTGGGCCTGGGATGTGGACACTCCCAGTGATCCCAGTGCTGAGGGCCGCCAGACTTGGCTGATTCTGCCAAGATCTCTACTTACCCTCTCCCCATCGAGCTTCTGCTGCCCCAGAGGTCTCCTTAAGGCACCTCTAGGGCTGTCCACCTGCCAGCCCTGGGCTGGGCCGCAGCTCCAGAGAAGGGGACGGTCTGCAACAGACACAACTATGAGAGACCAACAAATAACAAAACAGCTGATAAAGAATGAAAAAATGCAACAGGATGTGAGCCATCAGAAAAAGGAGGGAGTTGGAGGACAGATCAAGAAGTGAAAATATAAGAATAATTGAACTATCTGAAAGTTGTGACCATAAAAGACCTGGGCTGGGCAATGAAATCCTTCACTGGTCCGGGGCACTAAGGGCCAACCAGGGGCAGAGCTTCCTGGTCACAGAATAGAAGGTCCCAGTGAAGGAGAAGGGGGGGCTCCTTGGCATTGGTGCTTTTCTCTGAGCCCCCGTTAGACGAACCTCCTTTTGTCAGATGTTTGCTGTTCTAGGACTGTCTCTTTGTGTTGCATTCCCAAGCCTGACCGCAGGGTCGGCATTAGTCAGGCTTAGGCCGGACAGAATCCTATATTGCTTCGATACATGCTGGTGATACTAAGTTTAAAAAAAGTATCCCAGGGCAGCTAGGGGGCACAGTGGATAGAGCACCAGCCCTGAATTCAGGAGGACCCGAGTTCAAATCCAGTCTCAGACACTTAACACCTCCTAGCTGTGTGACCCTGGGCAAGTCACTTAACCCCAGCCTCAGGAAAAAAAAAAGAAAGTATCCTGTGGCTCCTAAAAGAAGTTACATTTGATTCCCTTCCCAGTCACCTGCCTCTCAAAGCCTGGGCTCTGTCCTGGGGCTTTCCTCAGAACTTGTACCCCATAGTGCCCTCTAGATACCCAGCAGTGCCCTCCCTGTACCCAGTGGTGCCCTCAGGGTACCCAGCAGTGCCCTCCAGGTACCCAGCAGTGCCCACAGTATCCCCTTCCCTTAGCCAAAGGCTTAGCCAAAGGGGTGGAGGACTTGTTCAGGGAGAAATGGCAGAAGAAGGGCAGAGGCGAGGGAAGTGAGGTGAGCATTCAGCCATTGCCGGCTTCTTAAAGATCGCAGCAGACATCCTGAAGAGGAGGAAGAGGAGGACTCCTCTTAGAAGGAAATCGCTTACTGGCTGGCATTTATTCTGAACAGGGTGAGTCGGCTGACTGCCCGAGGGTAACACGGAGGCTCCCAGTAAATTAATTCATTAAACATTTAATGATAATCACGGACATTTATAGGGCTCTTTATAGACATTACCTCATCTCAGGCCTGTGAGATAACAATTACAGTGCTATTATTCCCATTTCACAGCTGAGGAAAGCAGAGCAGTTAGTAGGAATTCCAGCACTGAGGGCGGGAGGAGTGAAGGGAGGAGACCGGTGCAATATTGTAGCTAAAAGCTGAGCTCAGCCTGATCTGGTGAGTGGAGAGGAGGGGCAGATGGGAAAATCCCATGGCTGTCAAATCACAAGGTCATAATGGACTGGAGTTAGAGAGGGTGATGGTGAGGGGCAGACATCCCTCCCACAGAGCCCAGCATCATCCCCAAAGCCTCGTTATGTAAGAACTGAGAGGTCACGGCCCGTCAGACGGAGAGGGAGCCAGCCTTGAAACTGAGAGCT
Organism: Sminthopsis crassicaudata; assembly: GCF_048593235.1. Taxonomy (NCBI): domain Eukaryota; kingdom Metazoa; phylum Chordata; class Mammalia; order Dasyuromorphia; family Dasyuridae; genus Sminthopsis; species Sminthopsis crassicaudata. The sequence goes on from NC_133622.1 coordinate 248,434,203, forward strand.
TGTTGGAGAAGCAGGCCCAACTCCCAGGTGACAGGTTTTCCTCAATAGGATTTTATTTTTCCAGATACACATAAAGATAGTTTTCATGCAAATTAAAACAACTCCGAGGTCCCACCCCACACCTCTCAGACTGGCTAAGATGGCAGGAAAAGATAATGATAAATGTGGGAGGGGATGGGGGAAAACTGGCACTGATGCATTGTTGGTGGAGTTGTGAAATGATCCAACCATTGTGGAGAGCAATCTGGAACTATGCCCAATGGGCTACCATACTGTGTACCCTTTGACCCAGCAGTACCATTACTGGGTCTGTATCCCAAGGACATCATAAAGGAGGGAAAGGGACTCTTTGTGGTAGAAAAGAATTGGAAAACGAGTGGATGCCCATCAATTGGGGAATAGCTGAAGAAGTTGGGGTACATGAAGGTGACGGAATATTATTGTATAAAAAATGGTGAACAAGCTGATCACAGAAAGGCTTGGAGAGATTGACACGAACTAATGCTGAGCGAAACAAGCAGAAACGAGCAGGAATACACTGTATACAGTAACGGCAAGAACACGCAATGATCAATATGACAGGCTTGGTTCTTCTCAGGGGCTCAGTGATCCACGCCATCTAATAAACTTTGGACAGAAAATGCCATCAGCATCCAGAAAAAGAACTATGAAGATTGAATGTAAATCAACACACGTTATAGCCACTTCTTTTTTTCTGGTTTTTTTTTTTTTTTTATTTTTTTTTATCTCTCCCATAGTTTTTCCCTTTTGTTCTGATTTTTTCTCTCCCAACATAATTTATAAAGCAATGTGTCTTAAAAATAAATAAATAAATTTTTAAAAGAAAGAAAGAAAAGAATAGTTTTCAGCATTCATTTTTGTAAGACTTTGTATTCCAAAATGTTCTCCCTTCTCCCTTCCTCCCTACCCAATAGAGCAATCTGATACAGATTAAAAATGTGCAATTCTTTAAACATTTCCACATTTGTCATGTCATGCAAGAAAACTCAAATCAAAAGGGAGAGAACCATGAGAAAGAAAAAGCAACAATAAAAACCAACAGGAAAAATTCTCTGCTTCAATCCCCATTGGGTCCCCATATTCTCTCTCTGATACCATCGGTGTTTTCCATCCCAAGTCTGTAGGAGTTGCCTTGAACCGCGGCCCAGGCCATCTCAGCTGATCCTCACATACTCTAGTTGTTATTGTCCTGCACAATACTCTTCCTTCACTCTGAGGCTACATATTAACCACCCCACCCACCCCAGAAACCCAAGAGTCAACTTCATTTCCCAAAAGCCAGTCAGGTTTGCTTCCTGGTCACTCAACCCTCCTTCAAGGCGTCTCCTCCCCAGGGTGACTAGTCCCGACCACGGCCCTCGAGTTTCCTCATTTTTGGGGTGTTCTTCCTCAATCTGTATCTGCAAAGAGAATGAAGTGTTCTTTAGAAGGGAGACAGGTTAGATGAAAGAATGAACTTTCTGACCCAGGCTTGGCAGTAATGGGGCTGGGTCAGAACCTCCGCCCATGGGGGATTAGAAGTTTCCTTGATGTGACCTTTGGGAGTTGGCCCAGGCTGGAGTTGAAGGAGATGAGATCTTTCAAGACAGTTGTGAAAACCGAGTAAGGCTTCGTCTGCTTCAGAGTTGGAGTAGGCCTGAAGGACATACCTAAGTCTCCTTCCTGCTGTCCTCCCATGACGTTATTTTCTCCCTATTTCAATGGAATATGGGCAACTGCGTACTTATTGGTCAAGTTCAATTTCTTGGGTAGTTCCGGAGTTTAGAACGTAAGACCCTCAGCCAATGAGGACCAGGGTCAGTGGTGGGAGGGGGTGTCTGAGTTAGGATTAAAGTGTTAACCCTGCCCCATGGGGCGGGGTTCCATCTTGTCTACTGGTAATATGCCAAAGGAGAGGGGCAGTTGCTCCCTGGATAAGCTGCTGGGTCCCAGCCTTGACTTCCTGGCTGCTTGGGGGACAACTTATCCCAGGGCTGCCAGGCGCCAGCAGAGCAGGAAGAATCCTACATTCAGCTCCGAGGACTCTGCTCATGCCGCTGGAGCTCGGGGTACCTGAGACCTTCATCAGGAGCCCTCGCCCGGAAGTCACCCTTCTCGGGGAAGACCGGGGTGGGGGGATGTGTTAGTGAGGACCCCGAGAAAGCCAGAGAATAAGAAGAGTGTTCAAGAAACGGTCGGGAGAGGGAGGGAGCCATCTGTAAAGAGCTTTCAAGGCCAAACGCTGGGTTTTCTATTTGATCCTGAGGTAATAGGGAGCCACTGGAGGTTATTGAAAGAGGGGTGACACAGTCAGACCTGTTGTGCTTCGGGAAAACCATCACTTGAACTGGGGAGGAGGCACCTTGATCAGAGGAGCACCCTGCAAAAGGCCTGCCTCGACTTCTTGGTGTTCTCTGGCTGCCAGCTTAAATAACTCTCGACACTGGTCAGCAGCCACGTTGTGTCGTCGGAACAGAGATTTGCCACCAAATTCAGGGAGTCCTGAGAGAAGTTCTCCTGAGAGAGAGGCTGGACGTGACTGAGGACAAGGGAGGGGGCCATGGCCTGTCAGAGCTGGGAGGGCCCTTAGAACATGGAATGTCAAAGCTAGGAGAGACCCAAGAACACAGAATGTCCCAGCGGGGAAGGCCCTTAGAACACAGAATGTCCGAGCTGGGAAGGCCCGCAGAACAGAGAATGTCCCAGCTGGGAAGGCCCTCGGAACACAGAATGTCCCAGCTGGGAAGGTCCTCAGAACACAGAATGTCCCAGCTGGGAAGGCCCTCAGAACACAGAATGTCCCAGCTGGGAAGGCCCGCAGAACAGAGAATGTCCCAGCTGGGAAGGTCCTCAGAACACAGAATGTCCCAGCTGGGAAGGCCCTTAGAACAGAGAATGTCCGAGCTGGGAGGGCCCTCAGAACACAGAATGTCCCAGCTGGGAAGGCCCTTAGAACACAGAATGTCCCAGCTGGGAAGGCCCTTAGAACACAGAATGTCCCAGCTGGGAAGGCCCTTAGAACAGAGAATGTCCGAGCTGGGAAGGTCCTCAGAACAGAGAATGTCTGAGCTGGGAAGGTCCTCAGAACAGGGAATGGGAGAGTTGGGAGGATCCTTAAAGACCACTGGTTCCAAAGCTCTTCTGCTACATTGGAGGGAGCTGAAGCCCAGAGGAGGTTACATAGCCAGTCTGGGCCAGAGCCCCTCAGCTTCCCCTTCCTCCTACCCTCCCCCCACCTTCCTGCCCACTTTGGCCACTTTCTTGGACCACTTTTGTCTCTCCTGGGCAGCTGCGCCACACAAATCCGGCCCCTGGCCAATAACTTGCCGCCCTGGTAACTTCAGTTGTTGAGCCCTTCTCCCCAGAGCTTGTTCATGCCTCCTATGTCTCTTTCACCTTTGGGGCAGCCCTGGGGATGGCAGGCGCTGAGTGAGATGCCCGTTGACTGATGGGGCCTCTGAGAAGCTTGGCAGTTTTCCGGGGCCTTGATGGGGGTTTGTAGGAGAGGGTTCAGACTAATCCCCGGCCTCCAGATCTGGCCTCCTTTTCACTGAATACAAAGTTCCTTCATCCCCTACGTCCTCAGACTGTAAATATGGAGCGAGCAGACCCGGGCGTCCCTCCTCCACCCCCTGCCTGGGCCCCTGGAGCAGCAGCTGGCCGGTCCGGTGGGAGTCAGACCACCACAAGTGGGAGGGAGAAGACTTGGCAGCAGGGACCCATCAGCCATCTGGAGGCTGACGTTAACTCCCTCCGCTCTGGCCTGGCAGGAGTCGGCGCTTTGCAGGCCCGACATCTGGGAATCCAAGAGCCAGCTTAGCCCTCACTGCCAGTTAACTCCCAAGGTTAATCTTCTCTGGGGAGTGGAGGATGAGCATTGTTACTTTTCATGTACCCGAGGAAGCAGCAACAGATGGGCACCGGGGCCCTCGACAGAGAGCAGGCCCGGCTACCAGGCCCTGGGCCTCTGCCCCCTAATTCAGTGACTGGCAGAGTTAGCCGGTTCAGCCTGGCAAGAGAAAATGGGAGGGGTCGGACAAAACGTACCAGAGGTCACTCCATCCAGAGCTGCAGGGGACTCCAACACCCCTCTAAGCCAACCCCTAGCTTTTACTATTGGGGAGACCAACGGGGTTGGGGAAGGGCCTTGTCCCGGAGCACCCCAACAGAACGGACTGAGGGGGGAGGTTCTGACTCCCAGTGCAGCAGCATTCTGCCCATGATTGCCCCGGACCTCGCCATCCTCTCAGAATCCAAGGGTCCGAGCGCCACTTCTGGCTTCTACCCTTCCTCTAAAGCGTTTAGGGGCTTCCCGTTCCCACTGGTCCCGGATAGTCCCCCTCGGAGGGCGGCTGACTCTCCCTCAGGAATCGGGGGCAGCTCTAAGGAGCCGTGGGATTCTCTAACATGACTGGCTTGAGCCCACTCAGGGGCGTTTTCTCCAATGTCAGTGCCCCTACCCAGTTTAAATCTCCCCTTTCTTGGTAATTAGTCTCACCAGCAATCTGGTCCCGTAACATCGGCTAGCTCCGACAAAGGAATTCTTTTTTGAAAGATGTAGCAAGAAGAGGCAGCCCCCTGAGTGGGGCCGGTCCCCCCTGTGCCAGCGCCCAGTCCCCTGGAGAAGGGCCCGAAGCTCACTCGGCTGCTACAAAGAAACATTTGGTCACCAGGCCACGTCTGAGTGTCCTGTGGCTACCGGACTACTTGGTCCCTCAACGCAGGGCAGAGCGTTTCGAGTGGACAAAACCAGCTTGGGCCCGGCCGTCAGGGCTGTGCTGGTGAAGGCTGGCTCCGGCCTCTGGCAGCTTGTTCTTCAGGCCTCTCGGGGCCCATGAGGATGTAGCTATGATAGCTATGAGCAGGAAGAGCAGGGCCATGGACATCCAGGCCAGGACCCACCGGGGAAATGGAGGCTCCAGGCCTCCCACCCAGCTCTCTCTCCTTCCCTTCCTCCTCTCTCTCTCCTCTCTTCTTCCCTCTCTTTCTTTCCTTGCTTCTGCCTCCTTCCCTCTCTTTCCCTCTTCCTTCTTCCTTCTCTTCCTCCTCTCTTTTTACCCTCCCTTTCTTATTATCCTTCTCTCTCTCTCTTTGTCTCTCCCATTATGATTAGAACTTAGTTTGTGATATAGTCATAGGATGTAAGGGGGGAAGTTATATAGGAAGGATTCAGACGGCTCTCCCAGGGAAACCAGGAGTCATGGATGGTGTTTGAGCAGAGGAGGATAGCATCTTGGGTTACTCTGGAAGGATGGATTGACCAGGATAGGAATGGGCAGCAAGGAGACCAACTGAGGGTAAGAGATGTCAAGGGACAAGACCAAGGCAATCCTGAGCCAGGACTAAGTTCAAATCTGGTCTCCGACACTTAGCTGTGTGACTCTGAAAAGCTACTTCAACCCTTCCCTGACTCGGTTTCCTCAGCTATAAAAGGAGGATGATAATGACCCCACCTCCCAGGCTAGGTGTGAGGCTCAATGTTTTTGCCAAACTTCAAGTGCCCCTTTTATTTTTAATTCTTGTTGGCATGGATGTGGCAGGGATAAAAGTGGCAGGCCAGGGCAGGTGGTGGAAGGTGGGGAGCAGGAGGGAGAAGAGGGGAAGGTCAGGAATGGTCAGAGTTCTGGATGTCGGGGAGGCTGGCGCAGTGCCCAGCTGGCATGAGGAAGTATGGAGCACTGTTCTGAGGAGGAAGGATCAGCCCCACACCTTGCTGGCTTCACGCCCGGCTCTTTACTCGGCTACACTGGATTGCAATGGAGAGGATGCTGAGGGCCACAACGGGTTCTAGACGAGGCAGCCCAACCTGGGAGAAGCTCAGAACAGAATCAAGAACCAGCCATGTTTCTCCCCCTGGGTGTGTTTAACACTGACCAGCCAGGGAAAGCAAGTCCCTTCAGGACCTCTCACTGGCTCAGGAAAATTCGGTCCTGCCCCAGGCCTCAGAAAACCGGTCTCCCAGTGAGCAGGGCGGGTCTTTCTGGCCCCAGGGTGGCAGGTTTAAGTTTCTGAGAGGGTGGGAGGCTGGGGTGTCTCTCTGGAGTTACACCATAAATTATTCAGGTCACCCCGGCACAAGCTGGCCAGCCAGAGCGGAGTAGAGGAAGGGTCAGGGAGCTTTCGCACTGAGACTGATTTGGCCTGGCTCCAGGCGGCCCCTCCGATAGCAGGCAGCTGCTTGGCAAAGCATGTCCCCAGCGCCACAACAGGTGCGCGGGGCAAGGCTGCCCTTACAAGGCAGGCGCTTCAGGAGAAGGGTCTGTCTCCTTGTTCCCTGAATAACCCTTCCCATCAGCCAGAAGCCTTTCCCTCCCCTTTCAGAAGCAGGGTTTCCAAAAAATCCATCCCTGGAATCTGTAAGGGCCCAGTGACTTCAATTTCCATCCCAGAGGCAGCATATATAATGTTCTAATGTTTTCACCATTCTGTGCCTCAGTTTCTCAATCTGGAAAGACAAGGTCGGGGGGAAAATGACAATTATCAAAGAGACACATTGAGCTGGTCCAGCCTTGGTGGAGAGCAATTTTAAATTATGAGCTCGAAGCCATTAAAGTGCATGCCCTTTGACCTAGTGATACCATTGGTAAGTCTAGAAAGAAATTAAGGGAACAGCTAGGTGACACAGTGGATAGAGCACCAGCCCTGAAATCAGGAGGACCTGAGTTCAAATCTGATCTCAGACACTTAAACACCTCTTAGCTGTGTGAACCTGGGCAAGTCACTTAACCCCAATTGCCTTAGCAAAAAAAAAAAAAAAAAAAAAATTAAAGAAAGGGCAAAATGTGTATAAATATATTTATAGCAGAATTTTTTGTAGGGATAAAGAACTGGAAACTAAGGGAGTGCCCAATAGTGAGGGAATGGCCAGCTAAACTGAGGAAGAGGATGCAATACTGTGGTGCTGTGAGAAGTGATGAAGGGGACAGTTTCAGACAAAGCTAGAAAACTTGGTATGAACTGATGCGGACAATTTCTGCAACACTGGGGAGATAATCCAGGCTGAGGTCCTGGATCCCGGCGGGCTCCTGATGAAACATGCTCTCTGCCTCCTGATGGACTCAGGGCAGATCAAGAGATTCTGGTATTGACATGACCAATAGTGGTATTTGCTTTGCTTCCTGATACATGTTTATAAGAGGGATTTTTCCTTTTTCTCACAGTGGAAGAACAGGGAGGGATGATGGAGGGAAAGAACAGTTAGATTTCCATTGAATGAAAATAAATTAATTTAGACCATGGAATTGGATGCCATGGCCTTCTGGTTCTGGCTGGGAAGCTTTTGTGGGGGGCAAGGTGCTATATAATCTTAATTAAATGATCCCAAGCTTGGAGCTGGAAAGGACCCTGATGGCCTTTGATACTAGGGTCAGAGGTGAGAAAGACAGATTTATGACATGATTCAGTTTGGTCGGAAAGGAGGATTCATAAATGGTTCCAAGGGTGGGAATCCCTATGAGGGGACAGCCATTCAACCTGTTAGCTTCCCTCATAAAACACAGTGCCCAGAACCAAAGGAAATGCTGCTATAATTCAAACAGGGTCAAGGCCAGGGGTTGTTTCTTATGGGCTGGATTCTCCTTTTATCGACTCCAAGAGCCCCGAGCAGCAGCGATTCAGAAACTCCATGGAGAGAGCATGCCAACTGAGAGTCAGGGACCTAAATTGTAGTCCTCGCTCTAACCTTACCCAATGGGCATCCTTGACTTGACTTTGCTCACGTGTACCATAAGTAGATTGGATAAGATGATTGATAAAGTCCTTTCTAACCAATAGCACTCATGTCCAAAGGTCTCTCAGATCTGATGTTATACTTATGTATATTCATGGCATGTAAGCCTCTTGAGGGCAGGGGCTGATTTGTTTTTGTCTGTCATCTGCATTCTGACAGTCCATGTTCTAAGGTTCCTCCCAGCTCTGACAGTCCATGTTCTAAGGTTCCTCCCAGCTCTGACAGTCCATGTTCTAAGGTTCCTCCTACTTCTGACAGTCCATGTTCTAAGGTTCCTCCTACTTCTGACAGTCCATATTCTAAGGTTCCTCCTACTTCTGACAGTCCATATTCTAAGGTTCCTCCTACTTCTGACAGTCCATGTTCTAAGGTTCCTCCTACTTCTAACAGTCCATGTTCTAAGGGCTCCCTCAGTTCTGATATTCCATGTTCCAAGTTCACTTCCAGCTCTGACACTCTATGAATCTGCTCCACACTCATCTAGAGCAGATCTCAGTAACATGCCCTTCACATCAGACTTCTTCCTCTCAGGCTCCTTCCATCCCCTTACAATACCCCAAACCTGGCTTCCCCAGGAGAGCCCTCCATCCCAGCCTCCCTGCTCCAGGACTGGAGGTATATTTCTTTCCTTACTACACTGTGGGAATAGCCATCCTTCTTACCCATCACTACAGATACTTCTGGAAAGGGCCACCCAGCATCCTTTGCCCCTTTAAGGTTCCATCTAGATCTTGGTACTTGTTAGCCAGTCCCTCCTTTCTCGAGGACTTTGGTACCTGCCTCACATTATTCCCTTCCCACTCCCTCTTCAAACCTTCAGCTTACATCTCTCTTAGACACGGCGAAAGATGCAATTATTGGATGTGGTTCCTGTCTCGGAATGGCCTGATATCATTATCATGTCAGTGAAAAGCAATCCATCCCAACGACTCTTTTACCCTGACCGCCAGAGGTTCATTCCAATAGGTTTGAACTTTTGACAAGGAAAATCAATCTCCAGAAAAATCTCTCGAGGCGCCAGATTTGCCAGACGTCTTGTGCTCTGAGCCAATTTTCCTCAATTCATTTCAACAAGATGGGGCCCTGCGGGTGACGGCTGGGAGCCTGAGCTGGGGCAACCACCACCCAATGCTTCTCTCAGCGGCTACGGCATCATCACAGTTTTGGGTCTGGCTTTGGGCAGAGCTAACCTAATGATGGCTGGCCGGCAGTAAATAAGCAGGTCCGGGCAGATGTGTGGCTGGTGCCTTGGTTTCTGCATCTGAAGGCTGAGGAGATGGAGTCGTGACCTTTGTTCTCTGCCTGTAAAAAGAGTCTTTATTCTGTTTTTTTGTTTTTCTTTTTGTTTGTTTGTTTTTTGGTGGGGGGGGACACAAGTCAAATGCGGCGATTGGTAGGGGTTTTTATATATTTGAGAGTGTCACTATCCTTCCAGGGTCTCAATTTGATTCAACTCTTTCTATTTTTTTATTAAACCTTTTTAAATTTTAATTTATTTTTGCTGAGACAATGGGGGTAAAGTGACTTGCCCAGGGTCACACAGCTAGGAAGTGTTAAGTGTCTGAGATCAGATTTGAACTCCCGTCCTCCTGACTTCAGGGCTGGTGCTCTGTTCACTGCACTACCTAGCTGCCCCAATCTTTTTAATTTTCAAAAGATATTTATGGATAAATTTTCAACATTAACCCTTGCAAAACCCTGTGTTCTAATTTTCTGCCCTTTTTCCCTACCCCCTCTCCTAAATAACAAGCAATCCACTATATGTTAAACATGACTCAACTATTTCTTCCACTGCCTTATGGAGCCCCTCTTCTATTGTTAGCTACCTGTCCTTCACATCAGACTTCTTCCCCTCAGGCTCCTTCATCTCCTTCAATTCCCCAAACATGGCTTCCCCATCTCTCCAGCGCCAGCCTCCGTTCTCCAGGACTGGATGTATATTTCCTTCCTTACGTGTGGGATAGCCCATCCTCACTCCTCACTGCTATTTCCAGATGCTTCCAAAGCATCCAGTAGCCTCTGTCCCTTTGAAGTTCCATCTGACCTTGGTACCTGTTAGCAAGTCCCTCCTTTCTCAAAGATTTTTGCCTCACATTGTTCCCTCACTCCATCTTAGAGATGCCAGCTTCCATTCTGACTTTGCCTTTGTGTCTTCTCAACTACCATGATTTGCACCTTCCCTCTGCTCCAGCCATCACAGGGATGCTCATACCTTTGATCCTGTCATCCAAATTTCTATGTCTAACCACATCTTCCCATCTTCCCTTTCTGAACCTGTTCTATGTCTTCATCACAACCTTCTATGCTTCAGATCCTCTCATCATTACTTCCACTCTTTCTTTCACTTCAGTCTCAAAGGAAGAAGTGGTCCTTCTTGCTAAGTTTGTACCCATCTCTTCCTGCGACTTCCACCTACCATAGGTCTTGGTTTTATCCTCCAGGCCAATGGAGCAAGTCCTAACCCTCCGCCCCAAGAAAACACTTCAAATACTTGAATATAATTCTCTTGTTCCCCCTCAGTTTTGTCTTCTCAGACTAAATATCGTAATGTCTAAGCCGGTCATTGTAAAATTGGCCCAAACTTTCATCATGGCTATGTGGGTGTTTGAATTGCCAGCGTACCTCTCTGCCTGGTTTGTGCTCTGTTCCCAAACACCTCTCTCCTGTTCAGATGCCATAGACTCTGATGACAAAAACACTTGTCTTTCTCCTTCCATTGATTATCACCTCAAAGCTCTTCGCTCTTCTTCCTCTCTCTGGTTTCTAGATTTCTTCACATAAGCACGAGTATGTCTCCTCGATATGCCGTATTACCTTCCTCCTAATTTTGTTCAGGGTACTCCATCTTTGGCCAACTGCCTGTCATTCCTCTAATTAGGAGCTTCCTAACTTTATGATGCATTTCTTAGAATCTGACTCCATTCTAAGCTCAGCTCAACCAGCACCTCCACTTCCTACAAAAAGCCTCCTAAACTTCTAAATTATTAGGACTCTCTCCTCACCACTACTTTGCACATTTATATACTCATATGCATGTATTTATTTATGGACTTGCAGAGATAACATATCTGCAGTAGAATGGAAACTCCTTGAGGGTAGTCTGTATCTTTTTGTATTGTCTGGCCCTAAGTGCTTAATCAATGCTGAATTAATCCCATGCAGTATCCCATAAGGAGCCAGTGAACATATTTTTGAGAGGTAGAAGGAAAAGATTGGGAAAAGTGATCCAAGATGAAGAAGAGCCTCTCAGAAACATCTTCTTGGGATACGAGGCTGGAAGTCACAGCCAATTTGATTGGAAGCTCCTTGAGGGCCGGGATTGAATCCGATCTCTTTTTTATCCCCAGAGATTATTGTAGTGTCTGGCACAAAGTGCACCCACTTAATAAAGTTTGATTGATGATTGATTCTTCACAGCGAGGCTGGGCTTAGAACCTTCCAAACCTTGGGGAAAAGGAAGGATGAAGACGAGCCAGCTCCCCAAGACTTTGAAAGTGCCACAGCTGTGTTGGCAGATTACTAGATCTGAGCTGTGCTGATTTACTATGCTGGCTTTACTAAGGATCTAGTGTGCCAGCTCTTTATAAGAATGTCTCTGTGATTCTGGGTAAGTCATGTTGCTTTTCAGTGTTCCCCACAGTCTTTAACACTATAAACTGCTGCAAGCTGCTTTGGCGGAGGGAGTTCCCTCACATAGAGCCAGTTCCTCTTTCCTTCACCATCTCTTCCTGATAAAAAAGAGCTAGACACTTGGATATCAAGACTAGAGTGGGCCTGTGATGGTCTGCAACCTCGGACTGGGGAGGGACGTGCATACAAAATAGTACTTTAAAGGGAAAAGGTCCCAAGAGAAGGAGTTGTGGGAAAGGCCTGACTGAGCTGCTGTTCCCAACCACACAGCCTGCATGTGGTCCCCTCACCCACTCTCCTGGTCCCGGAGCCTCCTGCTTTCTTTGCCCCTTTGGAATCCTTCCCCAGCTCCAAATCCCTCTGCCAGGGGCCCACTTAACCAATCAGCCTGTCCCTTCTTAAAACGCCTCCATCCTTTCAGGCTGCTGCTACCCTTTATGTGCTTAAAGCTGCCTTGTGCTGGCCTGTAAGGCCTGTGTCTTGTCTCTGCACTGAATTGTGAGCCACATGGCATTGTCTCCTGGGTAGCGCCTGGTGTGGACCAGGGCAGAGAGTCAGGGCTTAGCAAAGACTGGGGAAGCTGGGAGCTCCAGGCTCTTTCCTCAGCAAGGCCCAATGTGCCAGGTCCAGGCTGGGATCCACTCATTCCTTTACTCATTCAGCCACAGGACCAGAGCTTATTCAACAGGCCAGAAGTGGTCCTAAGTGCCACCGGGCTTGTATACACTAGAGACCTGCTAGGTTCTTCCCTCAGATCATCTGGGCTGGCTGGGCCTCTGATAACGCCTTCTCTGAACTCTCCCCATCCAGTTATAGGCATCCTTGGTCATGAAGAAGACCTGATTTTTTGCACATTCTGCTCAAGGCTCAGAGGCCATAATGAGGGGGGGAGGTGGAGGGAAGGGTGGGTATCCATCATCCTGGAAGCTCAAGAAAATAATTGCTCATCATTCCCAGAAGAAAGGGATACTCCGCTTTAGGAGGGGCCAGCCTGCCTATAGAAAGACGGCTTGGCTCCAGAGGGGATTCCCATGAATCCTGTTTCTGAACCATGGGACTAGTGAAAGCCAAAGCTAGTGGGGCTCCAGGGTCGGCCATTATCAGGTTCAAAAGCACTTCGCACAGAGGGTTCTGACCAGGGGAGGAATGTCATACCAAAGGAAGGAGACTTGACCAGGGGAAGGAATCTTCAGCCAAGGGAAGGATGCTTTGATCAGAAAAGAATTTTTGAACAGCAAGAGGAGGGAATAAGCTCTTGGCCCAAGGGAAAAAGGAATTCCTTGGCTGAGGAAAATCAAGGGAGGAAATGGAGCCCCTAACAAGTAGAAAGAATGGAGCCCCTAAGCGGTGGAAGGAATGGAGCCCCTAAGCGGTGGACGGAGTCCCAAATCAGATGGCCCTCGCAGAGTGCCGGGAAGATCAGAATCCTTTGGGTTTTTTAAGTCCCTGACTGCCCTCAGTTCAGAAGAGACAGAGTGGCCCAAAGTGCTTCCCCTTTTCCCCCTTCTCTTGCTTCATGAGCTGTTGCTTAACTAGGGACAAGAACAGAGTGTGAAGGCCTTCAGGAATGCATAGATAAGTCACAAGGGTGGCTTGGAAACTCCAGACTTAGATCATAAGTCATAAGACTTAAAGCTGATGGGGAATCTTCACAATCGTCTGAGCAGATCATTGAGGTCATTTTACAGGTGAAGAAATTGAGGCTCCGAGAGGAAAATAGACTGGCCCATGATCACCAGAGCGTAAGGGGCTGATCTAGGGCCCAAGTGGGGTCCCCTGCCTGGGAATCAGGCTCCTTCCAGAAGCCCTTTCTAGCCACTTTCTCTGCCATCAGGCCGGGAAGGACAGAGGGCCCCAGATTCACATTTGTTTTTGTTTTATCAGGACGCTGGTCACAAATCTGCCACTCTTTGACTCTGGCATTGTTCTCCCGGACCCTTCTCTTGTGGGTCTAAACCGGGCCGGCGGATCCCTCTCACTGGGCCCATGGGGAGCCCTGGAGGGCCTCTGCGTGCTGAACCTGTTGGGGAGGTTTCATAGCACTCAGGTAAGGGTTGGAGCAGCCAGCTGCCCTCTGGGGCCCCTTCCAACGCTGGAGTCCCAGGTTCTTTGGCTAAATCTTTGTCTCTCCCCATAAGCACTTTTTAATCAGATTGCATATTTCTCTGAACAAAGGACTGTCTGAAATAAAGACCGGCCCAGGCTTGAGATCCTACTCAACCCAACCCCTTTCTGGGGCCCCGAGATGGGGAGTGACTGGAAGTCGCACTACAAGAAGGGCCTCAGACTAGGGCCAGGGGGGCCCTGCAGTGGACTCGGGGTCCCTCCTCCCTCCCTCGTTGCCCACGTAGAGAGTCCCCCTATTCACACAAGTTGATGGCCCAAGAGGCTCCGTCCCATGAGGCCTTTCCTTCCCACCTTCAGTCAGTCTTACTTTAGCATCAGGACGAAGTGGGTGATTGTGTATTGGCTCTGGGGACACACAAATCACTGTGTGATCTTGGACAAGTCACATATCATCTACCCAGACCTCATTCTGAAACTATAAAGTGCGAAGGTCAGACTGGAGGCCTCTGAGCTCCTGTCCCACCCAAGAAGGATGGCTTTTCCAATGGGAGACTGAAGTGCTACGTGTATGCACGGCCTGCGGGTCAGGCTGGGGATACTCCCAACTGTGTCCCTCCTCTTCCCAGGTCCCTGGGACCCGCTCCTCTCAGAGCTTCTGTGAGGGCAGGGAAGAGAGAGGCAAGGAGAAAGACCAGCTTTCAAGCTGCAGGTGTTGAGTTTCCATTAGGAAGGCCCCAACAGACTCTCTTTTCCTCTCTTCCTCTTTCAGCCGAGTCCTCCCTGAGCCGGGCACTGGAGCCTGGGACAGCCGGGGCCGAAGCTCGAGCCGCTGGCCAGGCCCCACAGGAAGCCGTGCCGGGGGTGGCTCCGACTCGTGTCCCTGAACTGTTCCCCAACTGCCGCTGGATGCCTCCCAGGAACGCCCCACATCAGGATCAAGTAATGTTTGCTGAGGGGCCCCGCAGGCTGGGCTGGAAACGGCCTCCCTACATTTTCCATGAGGAGGCAGCCGTCCAAGGTCTACAGCAGAATAATCCCTCCTTTGATGGAATGAGCGTCTTCATGCATCTGCACAAGGATCCCTCCCCAGTCAGCACCTCCCTGGGAGGGCTTGTTTTCCAGATGTGGAGCCGGAGGCCCAAGAAGGGGCCCCACGCCGCCCCAAATCCCTGAATGAGTCCCTGTCAGGCCGGGAACACTCGATCCCTGAGGCCGGGAATACATCCAGGCCTGTCTCTCCCAGGTCCCCAGATTCTTGTTCTAAGCCCCTCAGTGTCAAGCGGAGAGAGGAAGGAGATTGGTCTGGGGGGGGGGTTGCCAGCAGACGGGTTTGCTAGCGAGGCAGTCCCCAAGCTCTCACTGGACATCCACTGGCCTGTTGAAATAAAGTGAAAATGAACATTGGGGGAGTTGGGAAGGACAGAGGACCACAAAGGGGCCACTTGAGAGAGGCAGGGGGATAAGAGGCCCTTATCCCTGTCCCTTAATCCCCATAGACATAGTAAACTCTTTTTTGTTTCCCCCTGAGGCTGGGGTTAAGTGACTTGCCCAGGGTCACACAGCTAGGACAGGCTAAGTGTCTGAGACCAGATTTGAACTCGGGTCCTCCTGACTTCAGGGCTGGTGCTCAATCCACTGAGCCACCTAGTAAACTCTTCTTTGAATAGTGCTTTAGGGGTCAATGCAATTCAATTCAACCAACATTTATTTATTTATTCATTTATCTATTTGTTTATTAATTCATCCATTTATTCATCTATTTGTTTGTTTATTGGGGACTTCCCATATACAGTCTATTGGGACAACTTATCTCTTGCTTTTCCCTTTATCAGTGTCCCTCCTTTGTTGATTCTGCATTCTAGAAGGCTTTGTGCTGGGCTTCCTTTATTGTTTATCTCATTTGATGAGTCATCAGCCCCCGGGGGTTCAATGACCATCTTTTTTTTTTTTTTTTAATGACCACCTTTGGTCCTGCATGGCCAACTATTGCCTTGTGGACATCTAGAATTTGGGTACCATGTTGCTCGGTTGCTTTATGGTCATTTGAAGCTTTGAGACCCAGTTAGGAGTTTTCTGACACATTATCTTTTATCGATTATATATATATATATCTTTTCTGTGTATGATTTTTACCCAAACAAAAACAAGGCAAAGAAAAAGAGAAAAATCCTCCCTGTACAAAAAATTTCCCATGGATTGTCCTGCTACTAGTGGAGGAAGGACCCCTCATTTTCCCTAGGGTCCTATTTTGGCTCATTCTCCAAATCCACATCCAGAATCTGGGTCTCTCTGTTGTTTTTCTTTGAAATTCTTATCTCTGCTTTTCTTTCTTTCTTTCTTTCTTTCTTTCTTTCTTTCTTTCTTTCTTTCTTTCTTTCTTTCTTTCTTTCTTTCTTTCTTTCTTTCTTTCTTTCTTTCTTTCTTTCTTTCTTTTCTTTCTTTCTTTCTTTCTTTCTTTCTTTCTTTCTTTCTTTCTTTCTTTCTTTCTTTCTTTCTTTCTTTCTTTCTTCCTTCCTTTCTTTCTTTTTTCCTTCCTTCCTTCCTTCCTTCCTTCCTTCCTTCCTTCCTTCCTTCCTTCCTTCCTTCCTTCCTTCCTTCCTTCCTTCCTTCCTTCCTTCCTTCCTTCCTTTCTTTCTTTCTTTTTTCTTTCTTTCTTTTTTTAAAGGAGTGCTTATCATTGTTTTGAGAGAACACCCAAGACTCCTGAATATTGCAGCTTTTTTGTTATTCAAACCCAAACCCACACTTGGCCAGCACGGGAGAGATTTCCTCTGATCAGAATCTTGATAACAATTACCATAACATAGACTATGTTTTTCAGTTCCATCCTGTCCCTGGCATTTACCTTGGGAGGCTTCCCAGAACACTGGGTTGGGAATTAGGGAATCCCTCCCCCCTTCCCTCTTCCATGCCCTCTACCTGTGTGATCCCAGGCAAGTCTTACTCTCTAGGGCGCCATCTTTCCAACTAAAGTGGCCTCCAAGGTCCCTTCCAGCTCTAGATTGGTCATCTGATGGTCCATGGGCCTTCCAGCTGCCTCTAGGAAACAGCTAACTCCAGAAGGCAGGGTTGTTGTTGGCTCTCTTGGAATCCCCCAGCACTTGTTGCTGACTGACTGCTTCTCTCCTCACCCCATCAGTACTTTCTGCTCCATGGCCTCCCTAGGGCTTCCCTAGAGGCCCTGCTGTGCTCTCATAAAGAGGCCCTTTCCTCCATTCACTGAATATCTGTTCTCTGCCTGGCTCTGTCCAAGAAGCTA
This sequence comes from Sminthopsis crassicaudata, assembly GCF_048593235.1. Lineage (NCBI taxonomy): Eukaryota > Metazoa > Chordata > Mammalia > Dasyuromorphia > Dasyuridae > Sminthopsis > Sminthopsis crassicaudata. The sequence continues at coordinate 248,450,888 of NC_133622.1, forward strand.
TGGGAGTGATGCTGAACAAGGACAGCTAGCTCTTGTCCTCAGGGGTCTTACGGTCTAGAGGGAGACGAAGCAACACGGATAACATAAGGGCTGTGAGGGTGACTAAGAGGGCACAGACAGAGAGGGCAGAGAGTGCTCTGAGTGGACACTGGGGCGATCAGCTACCTTTCAGGTTTGAGTTCTTATTTCAATATTGTTGATTTCCTTTGTAATTCTATTTTTAAATGCCTGTGATGTTATTTTTTAAAAAATAGTTTGATAATAGTATTTTAATCTCATTGATCTCCTTTGTAATTCTATTTTTTAAATGCCTTTTAATAATATCGAAAGAGTTTTGACCACCGAGCAGAAGAGCCCCTTCGAGATTACTGGGCAGGAGCGACATGATCCGACCTGTGACCGGTGCCCGAATGGAGGATGGATTGGGATGGGGAGAAATCCCACCGGGCTGCAGGTTCCTGCACTGGTCCAGAGGGGAAGTGACGAGGGTCTGCACAGTGTCGGGGAGACGGCCGCCGTCTGAGAGTGCTGCAGAGCTGAAGGCCGTCAGCTTCGGCAAGAGCTGGAGATGGGAAGAGGAGGACGGGAGACTGGGACGACTCCAAGGGTGTGAGCCCAAGAACGTTGCCCTCTACGGTCATGGGGAGGGGGGAGGGGAAAGGCAATGAGTTTGGGATACATTTAGTGTAAGATGTCTCCTGGACATCCAGTCGGAGATGCAAGGCTGGAGGTCATTAGAGAGGACAGGATAGACAACTTCAGCACAGACACAGAGACGAGCGTTAAACCATAGGGACGTGCAGGCGTCCCGCCGGGCAGGGAATGCAGCCTGTGTTGGTTGCATTCAGTGTCCAAAGTTCTCTCTCTGGATGCGGACGCGGTTTCCACCCAAAGTCTCTTGGGATTGCCCCGGATCCCTGAACCGCTGAGAAGAACCGAGTCTGTCCTAGCTGATCACTGAACAATCGGGCAGTTCCTGTGTACAACGCATTCCCGGTTCTGCTCCTTTCACTCAGATCAGTCCCTGCAAATCTTCCCAGGCCTCTCTAAAATCAACTTATTCATCACTTTTTTTTATGGAACAACAGTATTCCATTCCTTTTATATCCCACAGCTTATTCAGCCATTCCAAATGAGGTCATTTAATTTGAAGTGTCTTGGAAACCTTCAGGTGCTTAAAAGATGAGGGTGTTCTAAGTACCAGGTTTAGGGAAGCAGGATACAGGCCAGGGCAGCTTCAGAACAAATTCTGTCAGAAGGGAACTGCATTCCCATGGAGAGGAAGAGGAGGGAACTGCTCTCAAAGTCTGTTTCTTCCAGCTCCCGTAGTCCCTGTTCTAAGAGCCTGCCCAGCCCTGACACTCCATGTTCTCAGGCTCTCCCAGCTCGGGGGTCCATGTTCTAAGTACATCTCAGCTCTGACACTCCATGTTCTAAAACCCCTGCAAGAATTTTCATCCTGTTTTAAACCCTCCCACACCCCCACGCCCCAGCTCTGGCATGGAGTTCTCAGATTCCTTTCAAATAGAAGAGTCTGTGATTCAGGAAAAGGGGAAGACCAGATTCCCCTCCCCACCCCCCACTGCTGCACCCTCACATGGTCCAAATAAAGGGGAGAGCATCAGGAGCAGCTTCGAGTTCAAAGCCTCCTTTGGTGGCCGCTAGCCTAGGCTCCCCATGACCTTGTCCCGAAAGGAGAAGTTAGTCATATTTCCTCTGCCCTGGGCCAAGAGGAAGAAAGGCTATGAACATGATGGTGAGGAGGCCTGCTTCCTCTCGCCTACCCATCCTGGGGAGGGGGGGTGCAGAAGATGAGGAGAGACAGAGACAGAGAGAAGACAGAGACAGAGACAGCAGAGAGAGAGAGAGAGAGAGAGAGAGAGAGAGAGAGAGAGAGAGAGAGAGAGAGAGAGAGAGAGAGACAGAGAGACAGAGAGACAGAGAGACAGAGACAGAGAGAGAGAGAGAGACAGAGAGACAGAGAGACAGAGAGACAGAGAGAGTGAGAGACAGAGAGAAAGAGAGAGAAGGAGGAGCAAGAAAAGGAAAGGAGAGGGAGAAGAGAGGAAAGTCATACAGAACAAAGAAAGAGAAGGGAGACAGAAAAGAAAAAGAGGAAAAGGAGAGACAGAGACAGAGAGAAGAGAGAGACAGAGACAGAGACAGCAAGAGAAAGACAGAGAGACAGAGAGACAGAGAGAGACAGAGAGAGAGGGAGAGGAAGAGAAAGGGAGGGAAGGAGGAGAGAGAAAAGGAAAGGAAAAAAAAAGAGAAAGAAAAGCCATACATAAAACAAAGGGAAAGGAGACAGAAAAGAAAAAGTGAAAAAGGAGAGACAGAGACAGACAGGCAGAGACAGACAGAGAGGGAGAGGGAGAGAGAGACAGAGACAGAGAGACAGACAGAGAGAGGGGGGGAGGAGGGAGGGAGGAAAAGAGGAGAGAGAAAAGAAAAAGAGAGGGAGAAGAGAGAGAGGAGACATACATAGAACAAAGAAAGAAGGGAGACAGAAAAGAAAAAGAAAAAGGAGAGGCAGAGCAGAGAGAGGCAGACAGACACAGACACAGAGAGAGACAGGACAGAGACAGAGGGATGGAGAGGGAGGAAAGGAGATGAAGAGACAGAGAGAGAGTGGGAAGGAGAGAGGAAAAAGGAGAGGGAGAGGAGACAGAGAAGAGAGGCAGGAGGGAAGAGGAAGAGGGAGAGGAGAATGGGGAGAGAGCTCCATGGGAAAGTAGCTTGGGGAATGGAAGCTGATCCAAGTCTGAGGAGAACGTGGTGGATTTGGGCTCCCCGAGCCCATCAAGGCCATCAGGAAACGGGGCTCTGAAAGGACCTGGGCGATCCTGAGCCTTGGCGAGCCCCCCTCTGCGGGCTGCCAACCGACCCTCCATGAAACACGCCCCTGCGTCTCCGCAAGCCGGGAAGAGAGGAAGGCAGCAGAGGGAGTGGGGGAGGGGATCCGAGGTGAAGAAGCCCACAAAGAAGGCAGCTGCCGGGTGGGGGCGGGGTGGGGGCTCCCCCACCATGTGAGCACTTGAGGGCAGGGAGCACGTTGCTTTATCCCAGCTCAGTGCTGGGAGCTCGGCGGCCGCTTCCTAGACAATTGCTTGCGGAGCAGATGAGTCGGGGTGAAAGGCACGTTGGGATGCTGGTCCCGCTCTGGGGTGCTGGGGGTGACTGGGAGCGTGGCTCCCTGGGGTGCCGGGTGGGCAGAGGAAGGGCCCCCACAGGACCATGGAGCTGATCTGGTGGGAGAGAAATTCCAATCAGAGCAGGAAGAGGGGGGCTTCAAGCACCCGGGGGGGGGGGTGATGATCCTCTCCAGGCTTAGCTAAGCTGGACCTGGGAGAGCAAGCGGGGAGCAGACCATTCCACACCGGGAGTGCCATCGAGGCCGGGCCCCCTCTCCAGCTGGGAGGACCTGGCCCAAGAGCCCCCAGGGCCCGGCACCCAGAATCGGACTTTAGCCATGAGCCCAACAGAGGGGCCCGGCTCCTGCCTCCGACCTGCAGGGATTGGGTGCCCGGCCAAGTCACTTACCCCCCTGCGCCCCAGGAGCGCCCGAGACTACAGAGCACACACTCCCAGTAGGACAGAGCCGGGCGCCCCCGAGTCCCCCAGCGGGAGAGGGCCCCCCAGAGCAGGGGCAGGGTCTGGCCCTCTTCCTTCTCCTCCTAGGACCCAGGCGGTTGCCCAAGATTACAGAGCAGGTAGTGACCCACCGGGGAGCTCCTTAAACCAAGGAAATCACGGCTCTGGTTGTTATTCACAGAAATAATGGCTGCCATTTCCCAAGCCCCTGGGGTTTGCCGCCTTCTTTCTCCCCTCCGCCAAGCATGGCCGCGATTATTCTGAATTCCCAGCGACTGAGCCCCCCCCCCCATGTCATTGTGGTAAGCTGCTGCATGAAAAGGGCTGGGAAATAGGGCGCCAGGTTGAGAGAGGGTTACCATGGAAACCGAGCCAATGTATAAAGGATGAGGAGCAGGAGAAAAGGCTTCGAAGGAAAGCCAGGGCGGGCGAACAATCTCGATTTTAGAATTCAGGGCATCCTCCCGGAGCTTTCTGGCTCCCACTGACTGGGGAGGAGGAGAAAAAAAGGGCCTGTGTGGCCTGACTCGGGGGAGCCCTCTCCCCTCCGCGGGACAAGGGTGGGGCCTAAGGACCGCTCAGACCTGTCAGCCCCCGCTCACGAACCACTCCACTGGGAAGGCTGTGGACATGCTGGCAGAGGAGAGAGCCCCCTGCTCCGGGGGTGGCGAGCCTCCTAGTTGACAAGGGCTGGGTTCGAGGCTCATCACTTAGTGCAGGGCCTGGCATCCAGTTGTTCATCCCTCATTCCCAAAGCAGACAAGACGTCAGGATGTCTCCACGTGCAAGCTAATTGGGTCTGAATGAGATGGGGGCTGCAAAGTCACCAGCCCCCTTCTCTCCTCCAGTCACCCGGGGTCAGGAGGCAGTGGGAGACCAGGACCCTTATAAGGCGAGGTCTTTCCCTGGTCTCCTTGTCAGAGGCAGCTCCCAGTCAGTGTTCGAGGCTAGAGGCAGAAGAAGGGGGATCAGGAAGGGGGAGGGAGACTCTAGGAGAGGCTGGCTCAAACAGAAATAATTTCTATTTTCACTCACTCTGAGCCATTAAACCCAAACAAGGAGCAAGTGGAGGCTCGGGCTGCGGCCTATGATTGGCAGGAGAGCTGAGCGGTTTGGGTTTATAGGTATTGTCAAGTAGCTCCATTTGAATCCCAATGGCTTTTTCAGAGCCTGCTTCTGCTGAACTATATTTAGAGAAATCATCCACGAGACTAAAAAGTTAATTGTCCCTGTTTAAAAACAAAACAATGATGGAATAAATACACGGGGAAGAAAAAAATCCAGCCCCTAATGCAGATCCCTTGCATGTTCACGGTCAATCAACAGAGCATTTATTGATCGCCTGCTATGTGCGGGGCTGTCAAAGGCAAAAGGCACAGAGAGAAGAATCCAGATCCTCTAGGATTTTACAAGTGTTAACAAAGGAATATCAGGTAGTGCTGAGGGAAGCATAGGAATCTGGGAGGAAAAGGATCCTTCACCTACACTCACTGACACCCACATGGACGGAGGAGGAAGAGGAGGAGGAGGAAGAAGAAAAGGAGGAGGAGGAGGAGCAGGAGGAGGAGGAGGGGAAGAGGAGGAGGAAGAGGAGAGGAGGAGGAAGAGGAGGAGGAGAGGAGGAGGAAGAAGAGGAGGAGGAGGAGGAAGAGGAGGAGAGGAGGAGGAGGAAGAGGAGGAGGAGGAGGAGGGGAAGAGGAGGAAGAGGAGGAGGAGGAGGAAGAGGAGGAGGAGGAGGAAGAGGAGGAGGAGGAGGAAGAGGAGGAGGAGGAGGAAGAGGAGGAGGAGGAGGAAGAGGAGGAGGAGGAGGAAGAGGAGGAGGAGGAGGAAGAGGAGGAGGAGGAGGAAGAGGAGGAGGAGGAGGAGGGGAAGAGGAGGAAGAGGAGGAGGAGGAGGAGGAGGAAGAAAAGGAGGAGGAGGAGGGGAAGAGGGGAAGGAGGGGAGGAGGAAGAAGAGGAGGAGGAGGAGGAGGGGAAGAGGAGGAGGAGGAGGGGAAGAGGAGGAGGAGGAGGAGGAGGACGAGGACGAGGACGAGGAGGACGAGGAGGAGGAGGTGTTTAATGTATCTGGCTCACTAAGTGTTGACACAAACTGCCTTTGTCCCATCCACTCTGTAAGACTAAGGCACAGAGCATCTGTCTGCATGGGCAGGGGGACTTTCCTTCTTGGGAGCTTCCTTTCCTAGTGTAAACACAAAGAGGTCAGCAGACGGCCGGAGGAGGACTGAACTGCTTCTGTCCTAGCGGCTCCCTTCGGTGATCACCCCTCAGTTTATCTGTCTCCATTTTGTTTGTAGAGTAGGATTGTGGGGACTTCAGGAGAGGGAGCCTCTTTTGTGTTTCTTTGACACTTTGCACACAACCTGGCACACAGTAGGAGCTTATTAAATGCTTGTTGACTGAATGGCTGATTACGTGACACCAAAAAAGAGGGAGAAACATAATTAACAGACATCTCCAAAGGATCCTAGAGTTAAAGCCGAGAATGACCTCAGCGCCAACTCCCTCTTTTTTTTTTAGAGAAAAGGAAACTGAGTCCCAAAGCTAATGCAGTGAAGATTGCCTCCAAACTCAAGGCCCCTCAAAGGACTCCCTGGATTTCTTCCTCCGGAGAAGAGTCCTGCCCACCCGGAGTTCTATAGCTGTGGCCCGAGGGTTCAAAAACAAAAACATCTGGATTCACTAGAAATGACAAAAGAAGCTGTTCCTGGCAGATCTGGACAAAAGCTGGGCTTGCAAACCCTGCCCGTTGCCATAGCAACTCGGGGTGTTCCGTGAAATCACCGGCCTTGAGAGCTCTCCAGGTCTTTAGAGAACCTCGGAGCTAAACAGGACTCATTTTACATGTGCAGAAAGGCCCCCCCCCGGGGGGGTCCAGAAGCCTGATTTTGGCGGCCCCCCCATGGCCCTGAGATCCTGGGGTCCTCGGGACAGGGCCAGAGGAATCTTAAAGGCTGTCTCCTCTATTTCCCCCATTTAAGGGGAGAGGCTCGGAGAGGGGGTGACGGACTGGAGATTTGAACCCGTGTTCTCTATTTCCAGAGCATCTGCTTGCTCATTCAGCAGTTTAATCACTAAAAGAAAGGGACTGGGGTGAGGATGAGGAATCAAAGTGAATCAATTAATCAGCATACATTTATCAAGCTCCTACAATTGTGCCAGGCACCGGGAGAAATGCCAGGTATACACGGACAAAAAATGGAAAAGGACGGGGAGGAACAGCAGGGCCATAGTCAATCAATAGAGCATTTATATATTATTATATATATAATATATAACATATATATTATATATATTATATAATATTATATATTATTGGACCTGCTCTGTCAAAGGCAAAAGGCACGGGCAGAAGAATCCATATCTAGGATTTTACAAGTGCTAACAAAGGAATATCAGGTACTGCTGAGGGAAAGGTAGAAATCTGGCAAGGAAACGGTCTTTCTATGACAATCAGAGTCTGGCATCTAGGGATCCATCTCCTTCTTTCCCAGACTTATGGGACATTGGGCTTCATAATTAACTTGACAGAGAGCCCACAGCTAATTCAACAACTTCATTTTTTATTATAGCCTTTTATTTACAAGATCTATGCATGGGTAATTTTTCAGCATCAGCAATGGCAAAACCTTTTGTTCCAACTTTTTCCCTCCTTCTCCCACCCCCGCCCCCAGATGGCAGGCAGTCCCATACGTGTTAAACATGTTAAAGTCTATGTTAAATACAATATATGCAATATATGCATACATATTTATCCGGTTCTCTTGCTACACAAGAAAAATCGGATTTAGAAAGAAGGTTAAAATAACTTGGAAGAAAAACAAAAATGGCAGCAAGCAATAAGAGAAAGAGTGGAAATGCTATGTTGGGGTCCACACTCATCTCCCAGAGTTCTTTCGCTGGGTGTAGTTGGTTCTTTTCATCATTGATCAATTGGAACTGATTTGGATCCTCTCATTGTTGAAGAGGGCCACGTCCATCAGAATTGATCCTCATATAGTATTGAACAACTTCATTTTGAGATGAGATGATATGACTTGGAAAGATCTGGAGCCAAACCTTGTCTCTCAATTTTAAAGTCTATGAGATGTTCCGAGACAATTACACGTCACTATCAGGTTGACAAAATTACAGAACTTTCCATCTGCGATCTCATTTGGGCCTAGCCCCTTCCCTAAAGTAGATACTGTCAGTATCATCATCCTCCCATCACAGAGAGGCAGCTTGGGGTACTGGACACAGGGCTTTGGAGCTAGGATGTCTTGCATTCAAATTCTCTCTCAGATGCTTCCTTCCTGTGGGACTGGGCAAGCCATTGAACTCTCCTGGGCCTCTTTTCCTTATGAGAGTTAGGCTACGTAGCCTCTGAGCTCCTTCCCAATTCTATCTTATTTTGGTTTTAGATTCTTCATTTTTTAAATGAAAGTCTTTGCCTTTGCCATCGACATTTAGTGTAATTGAGAAATGAAGCACATGGAGTCTAGAGCTGCAGGAAACATTTGAGGACTTCAAGTTCATTGCAGTCCTAGAAACTCTTGAGGCGTTTCTCTCTTGGTCTCAGTTTCTTCATCTGTAAAATGGAGATAATAATAGCCCTCATTCTATAGGAATTTCATGAGAATCTAGTGAGATAATCTTTGTAAAGTGCTTTGCAAATCTCAAAGCACTTTAAAAATGCTGGCTGTCTTTATAGTCCTCTTGTTCTTATTCACTCTCCCCAATATGGAGGAAAGAAAAATGAGCCCCAGAGCTAGGACAGCTAGGTGGGACTCAATCCTAATTGAGCCTAAAGTCTACAAATGAGCTCTGTTCTTGAAGTCACTCAGCAGTTTTTAGGGGATGGGGAGAGGAGGAGGAGGGTTGTTTTTGTTCCAAGCTAGGTCACCTCCACATCACATGAGACTTAAAAGTCTGCTACGGATGGGAAGCAAAGTGAATCATCACCCCTGTTGCAAGAAGATGTCCACAGCTGGGGCACTTGGGAGGAAATCATGTCTGCTGATTGCTCCATCAGAGGTCCTGAGGTCAGCGGTGACCTTCCCACTGCACCTACCGCTGGCCTGAGCGTGGGTGGGTCGGCGGTGCTCATAGACCCGTCCACTGTCCTGGGCACACACAGGAAGAGCCAAAGGGGAAAGTCCCACACAGCAAGACTGAACAAACAGGGCAATCCTAGAAGCGTCTCTGACTGTAAACACGGGGTACAAAGAGCCCCTTCTAATGAGTGCTAGCTACCCGGGCCTGAGGAAGCCTGAAAGCATCCCAAGTGCACTTCTTCAAGATCTTGGGGCTGATGGCAGAAAGGGGACTTCGAGACCCCCAAGTCCAGTGCCACCCCCCCTCAATTTTCAAATAAGGAAACAGACCCAGAGAGGGAAGGAGACTAGGGTCACCCAAGGAGTCAATTCACGAGCGTGATCTGAAGTTGGGTCCTCTGACTACAAGAACCAGAGGTCTTTCCATTATCCAAACGTCCGCCAGCTGTGTCTGGCAAACTACAAAAAGATGGACGTGGTTCTTGCTCTGAAAGGGCCACAATTAGGGTTTGTGACCGCCCTGGCTGCTCTCGGAGTCCCCTGGTGAACAGGACATTTTGGGCATGAACAGGGAAGTCAGTGCCTTGTGGGGGAGGCCGCTTACCCATTCCCACCACTGCAGGGGTCCCTCTGGAAAGGGAGAGGGGAGCACTTGGTTCCAGTTCTACTACCGGCAGCCAGGGCTACTGATGTCTTGGCAAAGGGCTCCCCCCTCTCTCTGTATGTGTTTCCCTAGATTGTAAGCTTCGGGTGCAGGCATTTGCTTGGCTCTTCCCTGTGCCAGGCACATAGTAGGTGCTTAGTAATCATTATGATAGATCAGTATGAGACATGGTGGGTCTCATGGTGGGACAACTGCCTTCGAGCCTGGGGCTTCCCAAGAACAACAGACTAGAGGGTGCCAGTGGGATGGCGGAAGGCCTTGACCTCCCCACCACAGGGGGCATGTTTCCCCTGGAGAAAAAAATGGGCAGGTGGGGGGGTGTTCAAGTGTAGAGGGGGCCTTCGTCCCCTCTGCCAGAGGACACCCTAGGAGTTACCCAGAGGCTCATTTAGAGAAGCCAGTATTAGGAAAAATATACATGGGGAGGAGGTCCTCCCCTTCCTCATCAGTCCCCTGGGACCATGGGTCATTGGGTTGATTGGAGCCTTTCACATTTGTTGGTCTTATAATAAGTCATTTTCCTGGTGCTGCTCGATTCTCTCTGCATCAACTCCCACACATCTTTCTAAGTGTCTCTAAAACAGCCCCTTCATCCTTTCTTATGGTACGCTAGTACCCCCTCATCTGACTGCACCGTGACTTGCTCAGCTGTCCCCCTTTAGTTTCCAGCTCTTTGTCTCCCCCAAAAAGAACTGCTAGAAATATTTTTCTTAGAAATATGGGGAAGATTCCTTTTTGTTTGGATTGGACTTTGGCCACTGAAGCCCTTTCCAACTCTGGAATTCTGGGAATTACTTTTACCTTTTGCTTCAATTTCTTTATGGGGGATAATAGTGCTTCCATCACACAGCTGTTGGGACCTGTAGAAATGATCCGGCAAAGTTGGTTGAAAGCAGGTCTGCCTGGGGTGGGATTAGAATGGAGCTCAAAGCTGCAGGTGGAGAGGGCACAAGGTGAGGGTTAAGAGTGTTTGACTAGTGGGCAGGCACCCAGGGGGCAATCATGGCACCGCCCCTTCCAGGGTTTCCGTCCCAGGCCATTGGGACCAGTCCCTTCAGGCAACCTTGTCAGGTCTCCCCATTAACCCTCTCCCTCTCTCCCTTTCTGTGATCATTGTGCATTTTCTCAGTAGTGTGTTGTCTGCACGTATGTGTACAAGCTGTTTCTCCCACTCTCACCTCCCGCGGCAAATGTAAGCTCCCTGAGGGCAGGGATTATTTTATCCTTGGCTTTGTATGTCTCTGTCACTGCATGTTTCTTTCTCTGTCTGCCTCTGTCTTTTTGTCTCGCTCCTTTTCTCTCTCTGTCTCTGTCTCTGTTTCTTTCTTTGCCTGTCTCTATTTTCTGCCCCTATCTCTTTCTGTTTCTGTCTATTTCTCTGTCTCTGTCTCTGTTTTTCTGTTTCTTTCTCTATGTCTCTGTTTCTCTTTCTCTCTATTTCTCTGTCTCTATTTTTTTGCCTCTTTTTCCTGTCTCTTACTCTGTCTCCCTGTCTCTGTCTGTTTTTCTATTTCTTTCTCTATTTCTCTGCCTCTGTCTATCTCTTTTTCTCTCATTTATCTCTGTCTCTGTCTTTTTGTCTCTCTCTTTTCCTGTCTCTTACTCTGTGCCTCTGTCTCTGTCTCTGTCTTCCTCTCTCTGTTTCACTGTTTCAGTGTTTTTCTCCCTTTCTCTCTTTCCATCCTTCTCTCCATTACCAGTGCCATTACCAGGGATGAGAGCCGTGAGATCCTCCTTTGCCCAGCCCTATTTCTCTGAATCCTTGGCACAACTAAGCTTGCTTCGGGCTTATTTCTGAAGGCACTTCCTCTGTATTGGGTCCAGGAACTGGCAACTGAGCAGATTCTGTCCCTGAAGGCCCCTGCAGGCTCTGCAATCCATGTAATCGTTCCCCTCGGGAGGGGAGCCAGTAGCCAGGGTCCAGGGATGACTCCCAAGGGTGAATCTTGCCACCTCTCCTCCCCAGCCTGTTGCCTGCGTGGCCCATGAGCGCCTGCCTCCTCTATAGTGTTCCTCTCTCAGGGGCAAATGAGCCACGATAGGGAGTGGCGGCTCTCTGGCAGAAATGAACGCCCTGGTGGGTGTCGAGGTGGGCACACATCTCCACACAAAAGAGACAAGCGTGGTACAGATGGGAGGAGCCGGTTTGGGAGTTAAATAACCTGGGTTCAAGCTTTGCCTCTCTCCCCGGCCTGTTTCCCCATCTATAAGACAAAGATCTCGGACCTGCTGGCCTACGAGTCCCTTCAGCCCTCTGCCTCCTTCTCTTGCCTCTTGTTTTCTCCACTCTAAATTAACTACCCCATCAGTGGGACCTTGGTGGTCCACAAAGAAAGAAGATCAGCTTGTTCTGGTCACTGATTATCATGAAGATTACATGGCCCACACGTGTCCCTGCACATTTGAAAAAAAAGAAAGGTAGATTTCCAATGGAAAGAACATTTAATCTCCCCCAAGAGCCAGCAAATTGAGCTGTACATTCCATAGATGTGGAACAAAATTAAGGACAACGGATGTCTGGTTCTTGCCTTTCCAGATGTATAGCAAGTGAGTCATTACATGTTGGACCTGGAAGGAGCCCCAGAGGCCTTCTGGGCTGGCCCTCAAATTTAAACTCAAAGATGCTGAGCCTCAGAAAGGGGGAAACATTTTTCCGCTCTGTTCATCATTGCTCTTCCCTGAGCCTCTTAGAATTCCATTTTATAGAGAAGAGAACTCAGCTGTTCATCTTCCATGACTCTGGGTATATAAGGATATAAAATAAGTATACAAATCAAACACTTACTGATAATAAATCATAAGTTTGTAATCCCCACATTTGAATGTAATTTTTCTTGCATTGTGGTCTAAAAAGGAAGCCTTTACTATTTCTGTCTTTCTGCATTTGATTGTGCAGTTTTTATGCCCTGCTACATGACCAGTTTTTGTGTAGGTACCATATATTGCTGAGAAAAAGGTGTATTCCTTTCTGTCACTATTCAGTTTTCTCCAGAGGTCTATCATGTCTAACTTTACTAGGATCCTATTCACCTCCCTTGTTTCTTTCTTGTTTATTTTGTGATTAGATTTGTCTGATTCTGAGAAGGGAAGGTTGAGGTCCCCCACTAATAAAGTTTTTTTTTTTTCTTTTTCTGAGTCTGGGGTTAAGTGACTTGCCTAGGGTCACACAGCTAGGAAGTGTTAAGTGTCTGAGATTTGAACTCCGGTCCTCCTGAATTCAGGGCTGGTGCTCTATCCACTGCCCCACCTAGATGCCCCCCACTATTTTCTAGCAACTTGTATACTCTACCACTTGGTGCACATACATTTAATATCTCGTTACCATTTCATTGTTTATGGTACTCTTTATCAAGATATACTTTCCTTCCTTATCTCTTTTAATGGGATCAATTTTTACTTTTGCTTTATCTAGGATCAGAATTGTCAGCCCTGGTTTTTTTTTTTTTTTCTTCAACTGAAGCATAATAAATTCTGTTCCAGCCTTTTTTACCTTTACTCTGTGTATGTCGCAGCCCCCACATTGGACCCATAGGGGTCCAAACCCCAGTTTAAGAAGCTGATTGAGGCAGCACAAGCTGACTTCTCTGCTGAGGAGGGGACCAGGGAGAGCCATTTCTAGGAGGGGCAGCTAGACACAGATCTACTCTGTGGGTTCCTTGGTGAGAGCACACTTGGGGTTAGCAGTCAGGAGAAGGAGAAATCTTTAATTGAGCATTGCTACAGAATGGAAATCCTGTAATATTTCTTAATGATCAGGAAAGGCCAAGATTTCTTTCTCTAACCACAGGTAAGAGATTCTGGCTTAATATTTGAACTCAGCCAAGTTCTCGGACAAAGATCGAAACTAGGACAGGACAAAGATCTCTGTCTGAACTGCAGTCCCCGGCCAATTCCCTGCTGGGTGCTGGAACTGGGAGAGACGTTCTCCATCTGGGGACAAAGGACATTTGCAAGGAAAAGTGGGAATTCAACCTTGACTTGGTAACTTCTGCGTGGAAGGGTCTCAAATGAGACAAAAAAGAACACTGGACTTACCCTCTGTGCTTTGGGGGAAGGGGATGCTCCCCCAGAATTAGAGCAGGGCAGTCAGAGTGAGGGTCAAGGACAGGGCTGATGGGGCCAGTAGAGCCAGTGGCGAAGTTTCACTGAGAAAGAGCCTCGAGTTCCAGGCTTTATGGACTCCCAAGTCTGACCAGCATCTTGAGGGCTGCAGTACTGGAAGGTATCAGCTTCTGCAAGCAATCTCAGGTCCTCCAGCCCCAAGGATATGTTTATTCCTGGCTGCAGGACAGATTTTAGGTGAAATCTTCCCTTTCCTTCCCTGCTAGCTTATCCCTGGCTGGGGGACCTATTCTGGGTATCCCATTCTCCTCCTGGAGATGCACATTCACCCCGTAAGTAAGAGGGTTGCTCTGCACTGAGGTGTTGTCTCCCCACCCATATCCCAAGCGAGGCTTTGGTTTCTTAAGCGCTTTAGCAATCGGCTCCATGGAAAATCTTGCAAAGCCCAAAGGAAGTAAGCTGGAATGAGAGAACACGGGGCCCCTTCAAACCACACTCTGGTGCTGTCTGCCAGGATTTCAACATAAGGAATCACTTTCTCTCGGTCTCCCTAACCACTTGCCTGAGCTGGCCTCCAGTTTCCCCATCCCCAGGAAGACACTTTCCCCCCACCCCTGACCCCTCACTGTCAGAGCCAGGCTAGGCGAGATGGGGTCTTTCTTCCCTGGGTCTCAGAAAGTTCCTTCTCCAGCTCCAGGGCCTTCTTTCCCATCTAGGCAGTGAGGAGAACGTTTTCTGCTCGCGGCGAGGAGGTCTGGGGTGACGGGATGGGCCTTCACTGTGTCCCTGAGCAGCTGGTGGAAGGGTTCCGTGGCCCTTTCCGAGCCCCCTTGCCCTTTCCCCACCATGTTTAGAGTCTGGCTCTTCTTACTTCTACAGCTCTAAGACTCCATCAGCGTGTTGTTCTAGAGACACTGAAGTATTCCCTAAGTTTTAGTTAATTCTGCACTTTTCTCTGTTGGTGAATGGTCAATCAGTCAATCCAGAGCATTAATTTCACACCCATTATGGTGGGGATGATGGAGAATGGGTTTAGGAACCCCAGAAGGGCTGGAAGGAGAGAAGAATAAAGATATGGGGTCCCGGAGTTCTGGAACATGGAGCAATAGGTGGGGTTGACATTCCCCTCTCCACCTTGTACGTGTGACTGGGATGGGATGAGAAGATGCAGTTCGTGATTCTTGAGGCTTTCCCGTTCTCAGCTCATAAATCACAGCAGGAGGGGACCACACCTGCAGCCTGGCTCCACCCGGGCCTAGCCCAGGGCCTGGTGCTCCAGAAAAAGATTCCCTGGAAATGGGGATGATGCAATGACTAAGTTCCTCCCTTCTGGGAAGAACTCAGCTTTTGGGGCAACTACCTGTGCATATCTTCATCTTCCCAAGTCTTTCCTAGAGAAAAGGCTCTACTAGTGCACCTTGAACTTCAACCGGACGGTTTCCCAGCAAGGGAATACGTCTGCCATCAGCCTAACACCTCCCAGAAGCCACTTCCTTCTAGGGAGGACATTTCTAGACACCATGGCGAGCCTTCGAAGGCTGTGATGCTCCCTCACTGGGGAAACTCCAGCGTCCAGGCAGGCTCCCTCGTGGGGGGTCCCAGGCTGGGACAGGCTTGCGGAGCTGGCTCTCATCATCCATGGCGTTTCTACAGTTTAAGGCCCCCCATAATCACCTGGCTCCTGTTTGGGACCTTCAGGTCACTCGGGCCTGGTGCAGCGTTCTGTAGGTGAACCAGAGACCCAGGAGCAGACTCAAAGCTCCATGAATTCAAGAACATGTATTGGGCTTATATCCCAAAGAAATACTAAAGAGCGGAAAGGGGCCTGTATGTGCCAAAATGTTTGTGGCAGCCCTTTTCATAGTGGCCAGAAACTGGAAGATGAATGGATGTCCATCCATTGGAGAATGGTTGGGTAAATTATGGGATATGAAGGTTATGGAATATTATTGTTCTGTAAGAAATGACCAGCAGGAGGAATACAGAGAGGCCTGGAGAGACTTACATCAACTGATGCTGAGTGAAACGAGCAGAACCAGAAGATCATTATGCACTTCAACAACAATACTGTATGAGGACGTATGCTGATGGAAGTGGAAATCTTCAACATAAAGAAGATTCAACTCACTTCCAGTTGATCAATGATGGACAGAAATAACTACACGCAGAGAAGGAACACTGGGAAGTGAATGTAAATGGTTAGCACTACTGTCTATCTACCCAGGTTACTTATACCTTCGGAAGCTAATAATTAATGTGCAACAAGAAAATGGTATTTACACACATATATTGTATCTAGGTTATACTGTAACACATCTAAAATGTATGGGATTGCCTGTCATCGGGGGGAGGGAGTGGAGGAGGGAGGGGATAATTTGGAAAAATGAATACAAGGAATAATGTTATAAAAAAAATTACTCATGCATATATATTGTCAAAAATATATAAAGAAAATTTTAAAAAAAGAAAATTAAAGCTATTATTTAAAAAAAAATGAATTCAAGAACATGCCCCAGGGTTTCGTGCTACACCCTGTGAAGCAATCTCATGGGATGTGGGAGAATCATGATGGTTTAAGGGATTGAACAACAGGTGTTCTATGGGATAAACAAATCAATCCACCACTCCTCAGCCTGTGTTGGGTCTGTTAAACAATTAACAGAGTGTCTGGCACATAGTAGGCACTTAATAAATATTTATCAGCTGACTGATTGTCAGTTTTCTTTTACTAGGATCTAAGGCAATTAAGGGATCAACCCCTACAAATGTGAAAACTTTTTTTAATTAATTAATCTCAAGTCCCCACTCCATTTTGTAAAAACTGGAGAAACCTCTTTTCCCATGAACTTTCTCTCTCCCTTTAGTATTAAATCCCATCTCAAAGGGTTAGACAAAGCTCACTGGCTATCTAATTTATTAGCAGCCGCTATGCACTTTCACTGACTTGTCCCCCTTCCCATATCATATGTCCTAGTGGGTGCCTCCTGATTTTCTGGACTTCTTAGCTAAAATCCTGTCTTCTGCAAGGAGCCTTCTCCATGCTGGGTTTTTCCAATCCATCCTGCATCTTCCTATGTATACAGTTTGCATACAGCCTCCTCCATTCAGGTGTGAACTCTTTAGAGTCCCTCACTCCCCCACCATTAGCAAATATAACTACTTTAATGGGGTAGCTTTGAGAAATGTCACAACCAGTCTCACCTCTGAGTCTCTTCTCCACAGATCATGGGACCCCAGTTCCACAATCCATTTCTCTGGCAGGTATGACAACCAGAGTCTCCAGAGGAAGCTGGGATTCCCCTTTTTAAAAAAGCAATTCCAGGGGCAGCTAGGTGGCGCAGTGGATAGAGCACTAGCCCTGAATTCAGGAGGACCCGAGTTCAAATCTGATCTCAGACACTTAACACTTCCTAGCTGTGTGACCCGGGGCAAGTCACTTAACCCCAGCCTCAGGAAAAAAAAAAAAAAAAGCAATCCCCATACATCTACCGTCCCTCTACCTCCCCTCCAAGGCTTTACATAGGATAGAAAATGGGAACAGAGCACTGACTTTGGAGACAAGAGGACCTGAGTTCCAAAACTGACTCTATTACTTATTTCTCTGGCCATGGACTCAGTTTCCCCATGTGTAAACTTGTGTAAAGGCTCCTTTTCGGTAGAACAGAGGACAAGTAAGATCAAGGTTCTTTTCTCCCATAAAACAGACATTTTATATTTCCTAGATTCGCCCGACCTTCTTCCTATTCCCCCCCCCAAAAAAAAAAGAAAATCAAGTAATTCATTTAAAAGTTCAACTCTTTGTTCTTTGTGGGACACGCCAACAGAAAAACAGATGGGAGTTATTCACTTTGCTCTCTTGTCTCTAATCTGATCTTTAAGAAATTAAGAAATGTTTCTGCCATATTTGGGAAATGAGGGGAGGAAAGGGGGGGCCCAGAAACCTCCCCCTGTTTACTAACTCACTGATCTATTACTGGAGGGCAAGGCCAGGAGATAAGGATAATCGGGATACTCTGCTGATTTGAGATTGAGAAAACCTGAATTTGGAAATCCACCCTGGTGGGGCACCCCAAGAGTGACAGCAGCAGCTACCTGGTTAATCCTGTGAGCAGGTAAACAGAACTAAGGCCACAGACAGCCACCTGGACCCAGGCAATGCTCTTTCCTTGGTCAAGTTCCCACTGGCAGGACAACTGAGGACACTAAAGGAAAGCACGTGGATTTGTGACCTTGAACTCAGAGAATGAAGGTTAGGAGCTTAACCAGGGAGGGACAGATGGTGTGCAGTCCAAGCCTTTCCTTCTAGAGAGGGGGCCGCAGATGTGATTTGTCACAACTATTAAAAGTAGTTGAGGTTAGATTTGCACTAATTTTTAAAAAAAAAGAATAAAAATAAAATAATTTTTAAATTTTAAAAAATTTTTAAAATAAAAAAAAAAAGATTTCCCAGAATCCCTGGAGGAAGTCTGGAAAGGGCACTTGTAGGAGGGGACGCTTTAGCTAAACCTTTGAAGCAGACTCAAGGCAGAGTAGTATCCTTGGCCTGGAGGGCACTGGATGTAAAAGTACAGAGGTAGGAGATGGGCGATCATATGAAGAACAAAAGCAGGCCAGTCTGCCTAGAACACAGAGTGCCTGGGATGGGGTTGGAGTGATGTAAAACTGACCTAGAAAGGGAGGCGATGAATGCCAATCAAAGCACTGAAGCTTCTTGAGCAGGGGAATGAGACTTCTGATGTGTCTTAGGAGTATCCCTTGAAAGGGCTGGAGAATGTAGGGAGCCCACTGAGAGGACAGAACGGTGAGTGGGAAGAAAGGGGACAGATATGGGATGTGATAATGAGCAGACAGAGTTTCATCAAATTGTCTGAGTCCAGAATACAAAAAAAGGCTAAGAATCTCTGCCCTAAATGGATTGTGAGCTTTTGGCAGATGGAGACAATCCTATAGCAAAGAATAAACAGGAGGCATGCGATAAATGAATGAAAAAGCATTTATTAAGTGCTTACTGTATGCCAGCCACTGCATTAAGGACTGAAGATGGGAATATTAACAAAGACAGTCTTTGATCTCAAGGAGCTTATGATCTATCCTTTATTCTCTTTTTTAAAATTTATTTTTTATTAATTTTTATAATTATAACATTTTCCTTGACAGTACATATGCATAGGTAAATTGTTTTTGTTTTGTTTTGTTTTGTTTTGTTTTGTTTTGTTTTGTTTTGTTTTGTTTTTACAACATTATCCCTTGTACTCCCTTCTGTTCCGAGTTTTTCCCCTCCTTCCCTCTACCCCCTCCCCTAGATGGCAGGCATTCCCATACATATTAAATATCTTATAGTATATCCTAGGTACAATATATATGTGCAGAACCGAATTTTGTTGTTGTTGTTGTTGTTGCAAAGGATGGATTGTATTCGGAAAGTAAAAATAATCTGGGAAGAGAAACAAAACAAAAAAAAAAAAAACAATGCTCACAGGTTACACTCATTGGAGCTTATGATCTAAGTGAGAAAGTGGCACATCTAAGCGAATGGTGGGCAAGGAAGAGAAGCCAAGGACAGATGACCTTCCCAGGAGGGGAAAGTATTGATTTGAATATTATTCTGAGAGATAGAGCTGAGATATCTGAGTTGGGAAGGGGACTAGAAGGGCAAGGATGGCATGGGGATGGACAGAAAATGAAGAAGGGGGAAGGTGAGAAGCTCACCAATCAGCCCAGGGTCACAGGGGACAGACCTTCAAAAGGAAAAGAGCTGGACCCTAGTGAAAAGACCGGGAGTGGGGGGCAACTAGATGTGTGCAATGGATGAGCATCAGCCTTGGAGTCAGGAGTCAAGAGGACCTGAGTTCAAATCCAGAGTCGGGATGGAATGCTGTTGGGCTTGGGAAATGAACTCCAAGAACAATATGTCCCATGCTTAAGTTGATCATCTTAAATCAGATAACCTGATTGTCTTAATTTTCATCCCCCTCCCCAAAGAAGTCTGCATTGAATAAGTCATTTTAACAAACATTGACTAAATAAAAATATTGCTTATTAAGAGACAGATTCAGCCCTATTTGGGGGCAGTGAGATGGTGCAGTGGATGGAGCAGCAGGCCTGAAGACCCAATGACTTATCTCCATGAGATCAAATCCAGCCTCAAACACTCGCTAGCTGTGTGACCCTGCTCAAGTCACTTCACCCTGTTTGCCTCAGTTTCCTCATTTGTAAAATGGGCTGGAGAAGGAAATGGAAAACCACTGCAGGATTCTCTGTCAAGAAAACCCCAAATGGGGTCAGGACCACTTGGACATGACTAAACAAAGCAACAGATGATAGTTATCAGTTTGATTTAATCAATTCCAGTGGGCATTGGCCGAATTCCCGCTTTGCGCAGGTCCTCATACGGATGTTGGAATACAGGGGTGGATCCCACTTGGTCCAATGGGGAAGAGAAACAGGCTCACAAATGGCTTTGGTTCAAGGATGGCTACAGAGGAAAAGGCCAGGGCAAGAGACTGGAGAAATCTGAGGGAGAGGGAGCTCATATTTAGGGAGGGAGTGGAAGAGGAGGGGAGAGGGTGACAGAGAAAAGTCTCAGGAGGCTCCTGGGAAGGTACTTCCTGGGATAAACCTTGAAGGAAGGGAGGATAATTCCATAGATGGAAGAAGGAGTGGGAGAGAGAAGGGCAAGAATGGGGACAGAGGAGGAGCCCCATTTGGGACTAGGTGAACAGTATAAAATATGACCGAGGTCAAAGACCAGTTGTTGATGGCCATGAATGCAAAGTCCAGGAGTTTATTTTTTATTTAGTAGTTGAGGAGGAGCTCCTGAAAGTTCTGAAAAGAAATGACAGGTATCAGACAGGTGAGAACAGTAGAGTTTCCTATAATGATACAGATCTCCCTAAAGTATGTCCTGTCCACATGCCGCTTGTTTCGATCACACACCTAACAAACAACCTTAGATTCCCTCTCCATTTTCCCACTCTGTATGACCAGACAACCCATTAACAGCATTTATTAAGCCACCAAGTACTGTTAAAAGTTGGGAATACAAAAATCCTCAAAGTCCCTGCCCTCGAGGAGCTTACAATCTCTCTTATTTTACTTTATTTATTTATGTTTTATTTTCTTTTGCTAAAAATACTTAAAACCCTTCCCACAGAGCTCAGTTGAACGACTTGGACATAGTACCCATCAGTGTGTCTGCCCACCTTGACCAAACCAGAAATTATATAATTTCCACCTTGTTACCCTGAGTCTACCTCTTCCTCTACTTAAACCTTCCCAGCCTCCCATCCCACTCCTTCTAGGTCTTACCCTCTCTTCTTTGGTCCCAACTTTTCCCTTGCCAAGAAGAGGTTCCCACCTCCCAACTTAGCATTTCTAGCTCACCTCCCTTGTATTTCCTTTAATGTCCCTTGTGGATTATGATAGGCTTTTCCCCTCCACTCCCAGCACTGTTTAGTGGCCATGCTGTAGCTTTCTAGCTAATCCCTAAAATCCCTGCACCCCATGGAGATGGAAAGCTTATTAAATGTTTCTGGGAAGGAACAGGATTTCTGAAATCCCTATACCTTATGGAGAATGAAAGTTTATTAATGTTTCTGGGAAGGAACAAGATCCCTGAAATCCCTGCACCCCATGGAGAATGAAAGCTTGTTAAATGTTTCTGGGAAGGAGTAGGATTTCTGAAGTTCCTGTACGTTATGGAGATTATTAAATGTTTCTGGGAAGGAACAGGACTTCTGAAGTCCCTGTACCTTATGGAGATTGAAAGTTTATTAAATGTTTCTGGGAAGGAACAAGATTGGATTCCCAGAAAAATGTCCCATGACTTTGCTGAACCTGCAGAGTATAAGCCCTCATGAGGGAAGGGACTCCCAGGAGGGTCTCCCAAGGGTCCGTCCACAATGGATGTTCTTCCCTTGCTCCTTCTAATCTCACCGGCCCTCCTCAAAACTGCCTGGAAAGTCTTGGTCCTTTGAGGAGTCCATTTGTAACAAGATGGAAAGAAAGCTGTCATTGATTTGCCTTCTATGAGGAGGCAAATATTTATATTAAGGAAAGAGTTGCTTTTTTGGATCTAGAAATGGAAAAAAAAAAAAAAAGCATTCCTTGTTTTGGTCCTTGGATTGAAACATGGAATGAAAGGTCCATCTGGTCTAGAGGAATATTTTTTCCAAAATGTGGTTAGAGAATCTCACAGGAAGGGGACAGTAAATGATGAAGGGGAATTAATTCTGATCTAATCTGTGGTTTAAATGGGAAGAGAAGGGAACCTTGAGAGAAAGGAACCCGCCATCTTTGAAATGAGACAAAGACAGGGAGAAGTGGGTCGTCTGGCACTCCAGCCTTCAAGAAGAAAGAATTCTAAAGCTCTGAGAAGCAGGGGGGGTCAAGGACCCCCAAACCACCAGCCCCTTGAGAAGGAGGCAATGGCAAATGAGTCCAGATGAGGAAGAAAAGGGAAGAGGTTTGGAAACACACTGGTACAGTGGGGCTTTGTCCCAATGTGGGATGGAAGAGGTGTAACTTAATGGCAATGCCTATGTCCAAGATTTATGGGCTTAGTTGGCTGCAAACTCAGTGTGAGTCAAGAGGGATGGAGCTGCCAAGAAAGCTAACACCAGCTTGGGTCGTGAACAGAAGGACAGTGTCCAGAGAAAGGGAGGCTGGAGTCCCACGCGACTCTCGCCAACGGCCAGACCGGGGCTGGGATATTATGTCCAGATGCAAAGCAGTCAGATCCAATTTTCCGTTTTCCTGATTAAGTTTCCCACTGGCTGGGGGTTGTGTTAATGAATATGCAAGTGATGCTCTGGCCCTCTCATTTTAGAAAGGGTCTCTCAGAAGCTGGAAGGCAACCAGGATGTCGAGGAAGCTGAAAGCCACATGGACAAAGGACCTGGAGGAACTGGGGGCATTAATCCAGGAGAGGAGAAGACTTGGGTGGGAGGGGAAGGGGCTGGGATGCCATGAGAGCTGCTTTCAAAAGGTGGAAAGGACAATAGAGTTATTCAATGAGCCTTCAAACAACTAGGACCAACAAGAAGTCAGTTCTTGGGAGCTGGAGAAATCCCAGGGAGGTTCAGGGATGGACTAGTCTTCTGGGTGTTGTTGAAAAACCATTCTAAGGCTTAGTTGTGAGTGGTTTAGCCCAGGCAGCTTTCAGAGAAGTCCATTTAAGAGTATGGGACTCTAGCCACCCCCATAAAATCCTAGCTCTCCCAAGTACAGAAGGACTGGGGCAACAAAGAAGCTTCCTGAGTAGACAAGATTGTTACTATTGTTACTCCTTTTGATAGAGACAAGGACCGGAGTGTGCTTGCAAATGGGATTGGTGGGGAGGGTGGGGAATGTACATACTTTTAAGGTTAATCTACAACGGGAACATTTTCTCCATCACTTTCTTAAATCTGGAAACAATCCACAAAACAATCAGTTGAATCTCCACCTTAGCAAACTGAAGGTGTGAAAGCTCACTCTGAAAATGTTAACAATGGGGTTGGTTAGAGCCAGCTGCCCTGGCTGGGGGCCAACGAGGGCAGAAGAGTATACCTAGTCCTTCTGACTGGGTCATTGGGTCTGGTGTGTACACGTAATTAGTCTCTTTATTATAAAAAGAGAATAAATCACAGCATGGGAGTGGGGGGAAGGTATATTCAGAAATGAGAGGGTTTTTTGGTAAAAACTTCAATAATTTTTTTTTAATTGAGAGAATGAGTTTTGCTGGCTAAACACTTGTTTTCTTTTCTGAACAGCCCTATGGCTTAGAGTCAGCCCCACACAGTTCAACACATAATTGTTTTTTTAAGTTGTTTTATGGTGAATTAAATTAACCTTGTCTCCCCAAGTAGATTATATCTGAACTCTATGCGGTCAAAAATCAAGTCTATAGTCTCCCCCAAGACACACACACACACACACACACACACACACACACACACCACCACCACCACCACCACCACCACCACACAACACAAGGCACACAGTGTTGACTGTTCTAAAGATACTTTATTGATCCAATGGTTAATTAAACTGTCAACAAATGTTGAACGATAACATCTTCTAGAAAACTGACAAAAAAAAAGAAAGGAAGGAAGGAAGAACGGAAGGAAGAACAGAAGGAAGGAAGGATGTTGGTCCTGTGTTCAAATCTCACTTTTATTACCCTCTAATTGTGTGACTTTGGGCAACTTATTTGACCTCTCAAACCCTCAGTTTCCTCAATTATAGATGAGGTGGTTAGACTGGATTTCTTCTTAAGTTCCTTCTAGCTCTAAAAATTCACTCCCCAAATCATGAGGTTTCACACATTTTCAAAGTTTACTAATAATTGTCTCCTGTCAGCCAATCCATGTGGCTTTTCTGAGCCTCAGCTGTCTCATCTATAAAATAAGGGGTTAGCAAGAGATCATCACACATGGCAACAATGATACTATATGAGGACGTGTTCTGATGGAATTGGGATATCTTTTTTTTTTCCCCCCCCTGAGGCTGGGGTTAAGTGACTTGCCCAGGGTCACACAACTAGAAAGTGTTAAGTATCTGAGAGCAGATTTGAACTCGGGTCTTCCTGAATTCAGGGCTGGTGCTCTATCCACTGCGCCCCCTAGCTGCCCCTAATTGGGATATCTTCAACAAAGAGAAGATCTAATTCAGTTCCCATTGATTACTGATGGACAGAATCAGCTACCCCCAGAGAAGGAACACAGGGAAATGAGTGTAAACTGTTTGCATTTTTGTTTTTCTTCCCAGGTTATTTTTACCTTCTGAATGCAATTTTTCCTGTGCAACAAGAAATTCGATTCTGCACACATAGATTGTATGTAGGATCCACTATAACATAATTAACATGTATAAGACTACCTGCCATCTAGGGGAGGGGGTGGAGGGAAGGAAAGGAAAAATCGGAACAGAAGTGAGTGTAAGGGATAATGTTGTAAAAAATCACCCGGGCATATGTACGGTCAAAAAAAGGCGTTGGATTCTAGGGTTCATGGGGTCACCCAGCCAACCCTGAGTCTGTGGTTCCATTGCTCTGGAAACTGCCCCCACGAGGTGCCAGTGTTTTGAAGGGACAAAGCCATGGCTACAGGATACTTCAAACTCCAACCTAGATCTCCCCTGCACATTTGAAACAATTAAAAGGAAGAATCTTGGATCCAGAGAATTCAGAGGGCGGAAAAACAAAAGGCTTTTGAGTGAAAGCATTTAATGAAATGAAAAACCCATTTAGAGCAATGGCAGAAACAGGAGGACCCAGACCTGTTCACCATAGGGGAGCTCTCCAGAGAGGGGGCCCCCAGCCTCTTTCCCTCCCAGGAAGCTTGCTAATAGATGGCTGGTAAACGGAGAAGCCATCAAGGAGTCTGAGCTCCTCTTCCTCAGCTCGGAAATGTCCCAGTCCCTCTGTGTTGGCCTTCCCGCCCACCATGGCTACATGCCCAAGGTTACCATCTCTCAGAGCGCTCATCTTGTTACTGTACAACCATGCTGATGGCTCAGGGGATGTTTTTCCCAGAGGATTCTGAACTGAGACAAGTTCTAGCTCCACATGAGAGCTTGGGAAAACCTTAGGGTACAGCTTCTATAAACACTAGATCGGGATCTGATCCAGAGCTGGAAACAAACTGAGAGACCAACTAAACCCAATCCTCTCGTTTGACAGAGGGGGAAACTGAGTGTACCCAGCTGCCTCTGAGTCAGGCCTGTCACTAAATGAGCTGGTAGATGTCTCCCCTTTTCTCTGGGCCTCAGTTTCCCCATATGTAAAATGGAGGGTTGGGTCAAGGTCCCTTTCAATTCTTAAGACACACAACCCCCCCTTCCCCCACTCCCCTACACTGAAAAAACAACCCCCCCCCCCACCAAAGGCAACAAGAAACGAGAGACATGCTGAGGTGCTCAAGGACACAGGGCTTTATCTGGCACTTTCTGCCTCTCACATGTGCCCCCCCTCACCTGCAGAATGCTTGTCTTGGGTGGTCTGCTCACTGTCAGGGGCGGGGGCTGCTGCCGCTGCAGCTGTCTCGCAAGCCGCAGCTTGGATGCGGTTTCCCCTGGCAACGGGGCCATCCTACAGATTTACCATTGATTTAATTTTTCTTTTACAAGCAGCTGCTCAGTCAATTATAGGAAACGCCCAAACCTTTCCCAAAGGAGAGGCCGTCTTCACTCTTGTTAAGGAGACAGGCCCAAAAGAACCCAGGTCCTAGAGAGCTGTGGTCCTGGGAAAGGCCTGGGATGGCTGGGGTCCACTCCCTTAACAAGGGGGCCATCCCCACAGGAGACACATATCTCCCTCTCCCTTCTCGCTTTGGGTTTCAACATCAGGGAAATGGAAACTCATCTCGTATCCTAGGCTTCTGTGATGGAGCCTTCGCCCCGTGTTAGACGCCATATTGCTCCAGGACAGGGAAAGTGTCCCAGCCAGCTTATCACCCGCCGCTTAATTAACACAGTGCACTCTGCCCATTTTGTGCCACAAACATTGGCTAAGTGTAATGAGGCCTGTGGGGAATACTAATAACTAGCATCTATAGAGCACTTTAAAATTAACAAAACACTTTATAAATACTATCTTATTTGATCCTCACAAGGACCTTAAAAAGTAGGTGCTATTATTCTCTCCGTTTTACTGTTAAAAGACATAGATATTTACAAGGCATCAGATTTCCTTGGAAAAAATATTATTATTTTTTCATAGTTCCATTTCTTGTCATGTATCTGGGGGAAAATAAAATATTATTATGTTAAAAAATCTATTTCTTTTTACATTTTCTTTTCTTTTTCTTTTTTATGTCTATTTCTTTACATTTTATAAAAGGAGAGTCTGGGCCTGGGCCCATCTTGAGTGTTGTTGCCTCCTACATAAGATCTTTCTTGATCTTTCCAATTCTAATGGTAGCTTAGTCGTACCATGCGTGGATAGAACGCTGGGTTTGGAGGCAGGAAGACCAGACTTCCAAACTACCACAGACATTAGCTGTGTGACTATGGGAAAATTATTTGGTCTCACTGGGCTTCAGTTTCCGCATCTCTAAAATGAGGAAAATAATAACATCCATTTCATGAGATCGTTGGGATGATCATACACAAAAAGTTACAAAGCACTTTTCCTATATAAATACTATCTATAATGATTATAGTGTCCCTGCATTGTCTAGTATTTAATATATATGCATTTTATATTTGTATATTATATAATAATTATTAATAATACCTGTATGCATCACACACACACACACACACACACACACACACACACACACACACACATATATATATATATATATATATAATATGTTTTTGTTATCCCTCCTAGACCTTAAATTCCTTGAGAACAGGGATTGTTTCATTTTTATCTTTTCTTAACCCCTTTATTTTAATTTTTACTCCTTATCATCTAGCACAGTCCCTGGCACACAGTAGGTACATAATAAATGCTCTTTTGTTTGATTAGAAATTTCATTTACTCCTCAGGTTTATGCCAAAGAAATGGAGTATCTGCTACTTCCAGTTAACACAGGCCAAGAGTTTGAGAGACAAAAGGAGGTAGCATACAGTAGTTGCATAATAAATGGTTGTTGGTTGATTAGAAATTTCATTTGCCCCTCAGGTTTGTGCCAAAGAAGTAGAAGTGCCTGCTACTCCTAGTTAACGCGGGCCTTGGAAGACAAAAGGAGAAAAGCCCAAGAATCTCTGGCCTCCAGTGCCTCCAGCCTAAGTCTCATCCCACGGAAGCCTTCCTCCCAGCGCTGGAACTGCATGAGAGTCCAGAAGACCTTGGGTCCCATGCTGCTGCCCACGCCGTCACCTCAGCTCACCCCGGCCTTTGACCAATGGAAGGTGTATGTTTTGCGGCTCCTTTGTCCAGCTCATCTTTTTGTAGGTAAAGGTTTCCCTGCAGGAGCAAAGCTTGCCCATAATTAACTGTGGCTGGGCTGGGTGGAATATTGACTTTGGTATCTCTCCCTAGAAGACTTCTTTTCTGGCCAGACTGGTTCAGCTAGTCTCCGATATCTTCGGGTCCGGCTAAAGTGAGCCAGAGCTCGAGTCTTTCGAGGTTTCTCAGTGTACCCTTCTCCTCTCCTTCAGCGCAGCAAATAAGGAACCTGAGGTCCCAAAGGGGCAGTGACTGTGTGGAGCCAGGAAGGAAATTCAGGGACATTTCAAAGCTCTTCAAGCCCAATTATAGATGAGAAAACTGAGGCAGAAAGCTATTAAGTGCCTAGAACAGAGTTACCAACCATCTGAGGTGAAATTTGAACTCAAGAATACCTGACTCCTCCCTCCACAAAGAAAGGCTCGCCACCTTTCAAGGGGACATTATCTCTCAGCAGAGCCAGGCTACAGAAGATAGGTCCAAAGGAAACGACCTGGCATGGGCGAGGCGACTGGGAAGTGATGGCCATCAGGTCGTCCGTGACCCAGATTCCCCTTCTGCGAGTGGTACATCTGCCCTGGCACCCCGGCCTGCTTGTGTCCACCCGGCACTTCCCTGGCTGAAACCTGCCTTCCAGCACCTCTGAGACATGGCCTAAGTGGTCCCCTGAGAACAGGGGCCCATCTTCAGCTCCCTGCTGGGAGGCCTCTTTGTTGCTTCTCCTTATCCACTCTCCTTGGGGGTTCTTCTTCCAGGAGAGCCCCCCACCCATTTCTAACTCACATGTGCATTGCCTTGCTTTGTCCTAGGTGAAAACCTGGCCAAAAGGAAGGTGGGAGGAGCCCATCTGGGGGATATAACCTGGGGGGAAGGCTCCTGGCTAGTGAATCCTCAGAGTGTGCCCAGAGTGTGCCCAGAGTTATGGAAAAGACTAGGAGACCCAGCAACCAGACCACCTCTGGCTTGGCTTGGCTTTGGGTCCTGTTGGGCCTAGGTTCTGTCTGGCTGTGTGGTGCTGGACTACCCAGAATGCCCAGAGGCAGCTCTGTCTCTGTCTCTCTGCCTCTGTCTTTATCTCTCTGTCTCTGTCTGTCTCTGTCTGCCTGCCCTTATCTGTCTGCCTATCTCTCTTTGTCTCTGTCTACCTGCCTGTGTCTCTCTCTGTCTCTGTCTCTGTGTCTGTCTCTGTCTGCCTGCCCTTATTTGTCTGCCTGCCTCTGTGCCTCTGTCTCTGTCTCTCTCCATTTCTGTCCACCTCGTCTCTTTCTCGGCTCAGGTACACAGCCACAGAACTTGGGGAAGGTTTGGGATGGGCTCCAGCCCAGCCCCCTTTGTCTGCTGAGCTGAAATCGTGCACGGCATTTTCAGAGCTGCCCTTTTTATGGCAGCCCATTCTCATGGATCTGCAGGCTTGCCCCAGTAGTGTAGGCTACCACCCTCTCCACTTGCCCATTCTCTACGAGCCTTGTCCCTGCCATCTGGAAGCCATTTGTCTTGGGGGAATCCTTTGCTTTTTCTGAAATCGGGACAGTCCATTCCCTGACCACGACAAGCTGGCTAGCCTGGCCCCCATCATCAGCTGGGGAATGACTGAAAAAAATTAGTCACAAAGGGTATTTGTACTACTATTTTGACTAGTACCAGAATGTAAACAAGCTAGTGACAAACATGAAGAATTCTGAGAATCATGGGAAAACTTGAATGAACTGATCCAGAGGGAGCAGGAGACATTGTGACTCCAGGCAATGATATGGAGACAGCTTAGTTCCAGAGAAAAGCAAACATAACCCATATCCCTCTGGGGAGGGGGGGGGAGGCAGACCATAGGTGTCCCCTACAGCTGACATATTACCCTGGGTGTTTTATGGGTAAATTTTGTTCCCTTGATTTTCTTGCTTATGGAAGGGTTCCATGTGGGAGGTATGTGGCAAATAACTGGGATGCCTGAAAAAGAAGGGTATTGTTTGCAAAACATTTTCTAGCTCTTAGAGGGACTGGAATAAAAGAAGCAGTTCTAAAGGGCACCATCTGTACCAATTAAAACTAACAAGGTCAAGAATGAAGAATCTTTAGCTTTAGTTGTTTATTTTTGTTTTTGTTTTAGTTTTTTAGTTTTTAATTTTTGGGGTTTTTTTTATAGCTTTAGTTTTTAAAAGGAGTTTGAGACCAGGCTGCTTTCTCACCGGGCACTCCCCAAGACTGGGGTTTAATGATTTACATGTTCATGGCTAAGTAACAATTTCACGTGTAGGTTAGCTGATGATTAAACCCTGTGCACTTGGCCTTTCAGGGATCCTGTGTTTATACTGCTCGGATAATCATGCTCTTGTGCTATGGGGCACTAAGGCAGGTCATTTGTCTGGGTGGTCACTTGGCGGCTTGAGAACGACATGGGAGCGACCGCCATCGGCGCCTGCCTGCTTCTGGCCGGAGCTGGAACGGGGAGCTGCCCCTCCCGATGGGAGCCCCCAAGGAGCTCCCCTTCCGCTCACATTCTCCAGCTCTCTTGGTTTACCTCCAGCTCCAGCTTCTTCTACCCTCGAACCAAAGTTACAGAAGTAAAGCCCACCTTCCTTCTTCAGCGCTGGACCACGGGCCCGGCTTCCACCGTGTTCACATGCTGTTGGCCGCCTGCTGAATTCAGAACGCTGCCAGCCAGTAAATAGCGGCTCCCGTCTTTAAAATGACATTCTTGTCATTGTCTGCCTCTCTGTGACCTCACCGGGGGTTTTCTTGGCAAAGACACCGGAATGGTTTGCCATTTCCTTCTCTGGCAGAGACAGTTAAGTGACTTGTCTAAAGCCTCACAGCTAATACCGTCCTTGGCAAGATCTGAATTCAGGCCTTCCCCACTCTCCACTATTTACTGCACTTCTTACTTGCCACGTCTCCTCCTATAAACCAGAATTTGGCCCGTGATTCAACAATCCTCGAGAAAAACGAGCAAAAAAAAAAAAAAAAAAAATCATGAGAGAGGGAAAAAATGAAGGCAAAGAAAGAAGTGAATGTAGCATATGTTGATTTACATTCAGTCTCCACCTGTTTTTTCCCAAAAATCAAAATCTGGGGCAATCTCTTCCCCCTTTCAATCCCTCCATATTTATTTGTTCTTCCTCAGCTGCCTAACCCTGACCAGATCAGCCGCCATCTTTAAGAAGCCCCATCTTGCCCCCGTCCACGGCTCCAGCTAGTGTCCTCTAGCTCTCCTCCCCGTCAGCATGAGACCACCTGTTAGAAGCCATCTGTCTCCATCACCTATTGACATCTGTCTCCATCACCTATTGACATCTGTCTCCATCACCTGTTGACATCTGTCTCCATCACCTATTGACATCTGTCTCCATCACCTGTTGACATCTGTCTCCATCACCTATTGACATCTGTCCCCATCACCTATTGACATCTGTCTCCATCACCTATTGACATCTGTCTCCATCACCTATTGACATCTGTCTCCATCACCTATTGACATCTGTCTCCATCACTTATTGACATCTGTCTCCATCACCTATTGACATCTGTCTCCATCACCTATTGACATCTGTCTCCATCACCTATTGACATCTGTCTCCATCACCTATTGACATCTGTCTCCATCACCTATTGACATCTGTCTCCATCACTTATTGACATCTGTCTCCATCACCTATTGACATCTGTCTCCATCACCTATTGACATCTGTCTCCATCACTTATTGACATCTGTCTCCATCACCTATTGACTGAAATTTCTCTTTACTGAAGATCTCTTCAGTAACACGGTTCAGCGTTATCTCGGTTCTCATCCCCGCGGCCTTTCTGCAGCTTTCCTCCCGGTAAGCGCCCCTTCCGCCTCGGCTTTTGTGCACTCTTTCCTCCATTCTCCCCCTAACATCCCCCATCCTCCAGGACGCCCCCCCCCCCCAGTCTGCGGATGCTTTCCTCTCCGTTTTCTCTCCCAGAGTTCCCTGGGAACCCCAGGCCACCGAACATCCCCAAGCCCTAGTTCTCCTTCCAGCCGAGAGCCCCAGCACCAGCGCTGGGTGAGGCACCTCAAGGCAGCGGCCCCAAGTGGAACCCATCCCTCCTCCGACTTCTGGCTCCGTCCCCCCTGATCCCCCAGACTCAGCCCCTCAGGCCCGCCTTGTGCGCTTCCCTTCCCCTCCCCCGCCCTATTTAGTCACCAAGTGTATACATTCGCACCTCCAAAACAGCTCTACAGCCGCGCGCACGCGCAGGCACCGTTCATCCCTGCATGTATTTATTTCTATCATACTAATTATACTTTACATTATTTAATGTTAATTATTCATTTATGTGATTATTACAACACATCCATTTTATGTTACATATAATTACACATTCTTATGTCATATGCTATATTTACATTATTATATCGCGTTTTCTATGTTACATTCCCCGGGGACACGGGTCCCACCAAGGTGACCCCCCATTTTGCTGTTGAAGAGCTGAGTCCTTGGCCGAGCCCTGCCTCCTTCTCTAAGGCGCCGCCTGCTGCGGGCGCGCTGAGGGACGTCGGGGTCCCGTGGGGGTCCCGGGAGTGTGCGCCGGACCCCTCCCGGCAGGGGAGCCTCTCCAGCGGCGGGGGCGGGCACTCGCCGTCTGGAAGCTGCGAGGTTCGGTCCCGCCCAAGATTTGGAACTTGGGGGGCGGAGGGAGCGCTAAGTGGATAAACACCCCGTGACTGGGGCGTTAAATCAGCCCCGAGTCCCCAGCCCTGCGTACTGTCCGGGAGAGAAGGCCCAGCGGGGGCCGGGGCCCTCCCCGGAGACCCCGGGCTCCCGGCCCGCCCAGTCCCAGCGCGTCACGGGCCCGATTGCCCCCTCGGCTCCCGGCGGCCGCAGCCCGTGTTCTGGTGGGCGCTCTGGCTTTGGGGGTTCACGTGGGAAGTGTCTTTTAGAATTTGGCAACTGGGTTCGCCCCCCTCCCCTGCCCCGCCCCCCTCCCCCCAGAGTGCCACTCAATTGATTTGGGCGGAACCGTGTAGGGCGGGGGGCTGGCTTCCCCGCCCCCTCCCCTCCATGTTCTGCACAAACAGGGAAAGCTGGGAAGCCATCTTGGCGCCCAGTCCGCGGCGGGCTGGGAGCACCGGGCACGGCAGCCCCTGCGCCCCCGGCCCTGCTAAGTCCCGGGGCCGCCTCCGGCCCCCCCATCTCCTCTGCACGCGGCACTCGTCCCTTTCCCCCTGGCGAGCAGCAGCCCCTGCCCACGCCCCCCGTCGCTCCTCGGGGAAGGGGGCGCCATGTGGGGGCTGAGACGGGCGGGGCGGGGGGGGAGGGAGAAGGAACGGGCTCGGGCCCTCATTGTCAAACTTGGGCAGAGCCCGGGAGCCCGCAGTGAGGGAGGGGAGGAAGAGCGGGGGAGGGGGATCCTCTGAAAGGGCCTTGACTGGCAGGTCCGGGCTTCCAGGAGCGGGCGGGGGGGGGGGGGGGCCGCACGGCTAGCGGAGGCCGTTCGGGGGGAGGGGCGATGCCCCCGCGGGGTGCCTTTGCCTCATTGAGCCGCCCGCTGGCGGGAGACCCCGGGGGGCCGTCTCGGAGGCGAGGCACTCCGCGGCCTCCCAGCTCGGCGGCGGGGGTGCTGATCATCGAGCCGAGGGTGGGGGTGGGGGGCGGAACAACGGCCGCGGGGGGGCCGCCTTCTCCCCCTCCCCCCCCCCCCCCCCGCTGTGGCGGGGCGGCCTGGTAATGAGGAAGCCCGGAAACGGGGGATTAGACTCAGCTCTGGAAGTCAGGGAGGGAGGGAGAGAGAGAGAGGCATTTGTAACAAAGAGCCTTGGGGATACTTCTAGACAGAGCTGCAGAGAAATCTGCTTCTAGAAAAAAAAGAGATCTTCAGAGACATTTAGAGAGAGATCTTTAGAGACAGTCATTTAGAGAGATCTTTAGAGACATTTCTTGGCAGAGAGAGATCTATTTAGAGAGATCTACAGATATCTCTTTCTAGAGATCTGTTGTGAGCCAGAACGGGAAACGAGGTACTCAGTGGAATGGAGGAGACATTGGAACCCCCCAAGGAGCTGATCCCAGATCTATAGAGGGAGGGATCTATAGAGATGTCTATTTGTAGACAGAGATCCATTGAGATGTATTTATAAAGGGAGTGAGATCTCTGTAGAGAGATATTTAGAGATATCTATTCATAGAGATCTATTTGTAGAGCTAGATAAAGAGAGACCCGTAGAGATTTATTTAGAAAGAGATCTACATAGATATCTATCTGTAGATAGGTAGAAATCTAGAGATAGAATTCTCTCTTTAGAGATAGATAGATATAGACAAATACATCTATTTTCCCCCTAGTCTGTTTTATTGGGTGTGGAAGTTCCCTTCACCAAAGCAGAAGCAGCCTGGGGGGAGGGGGGAGGAGCGCTGGAAGCCTGGGAGCACGGAGAGCACGGGTTCAGATCGAGCCTCCCCCACTGACCAGGGCTAGCTGTGTGATCCTGCACAAGGCACTGAACTTCAAATCTCGAGATACCCGTGGGGGTACTAATCACACTTTTAAGAAACAGAATTCTTTTCTATAAAATGAAGATAACACACATCGTAGTATTGTTGTGGGACCCAATGGCAATTAACATAAAGTTCTTTTCAAATCTTAAGGGCTGTAATTACAATAATAATTATTAAAGTCTTACATACAATTTTGCCAAATTATTAACTCATCTGTGGTCAGAACCGTGGTCAAATGACTTGTCCAGAGCTGTCCAGCCAGGATGTAGTAAAGGCAGGATTTGACTCCAAAGCCGACCTCCCATCCCCCCTGTTACACTGTCTCCCGGATAATCTCTCGAAAAAATATATAATATTGGAAGGAGGAGCTTTGGTAGCTGTTGGTCTTTAAACTTAGTACTTTTTTAATGACTTTACTGACAGTACATATGCATGGGTCATTTTTTACTAAACATAATACTTTTAAAATCAATAGTTTTTCCTAATAGACACCTCATCGGCTTGAACTTGTAGGTGCGGTCTTGCTCAGTTCTCTATTGAATTTTCTCCCTCCTTAGGTTGTGATTTAACAGATCACTAAATTTCAAAACCATTAACAAGGACTATCAAGCCCTCAACCAGAGCCAACTAATTAATTTCCGCTGGTGTCCCTCCTTTGAGCGGAGCTGCCCTGACCACCCCAGCCCAGGTGGCCGTGCCTACAGAAGAACCCCTCATCCCTGTCTCCTTCCCCCTTCCCCCCAGCAGAGCTTCTTCCCAAGGGCTGGGCCCCGTCATGTTCTTCCAGCTCCTCCCCCAAGGCTCTGAGAGGAGGGACAAAATGACCCCTCTGGGACCGACTTGGGGTCCTTCTCACCAGAGTCTGCCTGACATCTCACTGGTGAAATGCTTGTCCTCGTGGGCATCAAGCAAACAGCTGAGATTAGCACCTGGCTGATGAGAAGAATGAGCTAAAACAGGGCTCTGGCGGCTGCCGCCCCTGTTGTCCATCCCATCCAGCCCCCCTCTCTGCCCAGGGAGGTCTTGTCCTGTTTCCCTCCAAGGGAATTGTCCCAGGCCCCAAAATGGCTAGTTCATAGCCCTGGTTTCCAAAGACTCAGCTCATCACATTAAGTATGGGACAAGTGATCCGAAACCGAGACTTCCTTGAGCCCAGAACCTGGCACTTTCGGAACCAGTGGGCCCCGGGAGTGAGAAAGATGAATTAGAATTCTCCCCAAAGAAACAGCCATAGAGCTGTCCTTCTCAGCCACTGAATATTTAATGAATCCCTACTGCTCCTAGGACACTTGTCATAGTTTGGGAAAAAGGGAAAACTAATGAATTAAAACTTAATTTTTAAAATGATCCAATCCATCAATTAAATGATCCAATCTGATCAATCCGAAGGTGTTTATTAAGTGATTACTGTGTGCCAGGCAATGTGCTAAAACTGGGGATACAAAGAAATGCAAAAACCCTATTCCTGCCCCCAAGAAGCTCACATTCTGTCAGGGAAGGCACATATAAGTAACTAGGTAATATGAGATATATCTGGAGGAAGAAGGGTACGATAAGTTCTGTAGGTCAGAGAAGGGAAAACTGGGCCATCGAAGGATTTATACAGGAGGCAGGCCTGGAAAATGGGTGGGATTTAGATCCTCAGGAGGAGAAAGGAGTCCAGCATGAACAACAAGACTTGGGTGGAAATTAGGAGGCCTAGGAATGGCAGCCTTAAGGATCTGTGTAGAGGAACAATGGGAACTAAATCTAGAAAAGGAAGGGAGGGGAGTGCTAAAGCCTGGCCATGAGGGCCTTGAGTGCTAAAAGAAGGGGCTTAGTATCTGAAAGGCAATGGGGAGTCGCTGAGGTCTCTTGAGTAGGAGCAGAGGCAGCATGTCCTAGTGATAGGGCACTGGAAGACCCCAGAAAGACCCCCCCCTTATTCACAGGGTAATTCCTTAACCTGGCTGTGCCTCTGCATCTACAAAATGAGGAGATTGGACCTTGTGGATGCTAAGGCTCCTTCTGGTTTAAAATATCTGATTTTAAAAGTGTATTTTGGGTTAATTTGGCAGTTGGACAAACGCCACAGGGAGAGATCCACGAGATCCAACCTCCATCCAAGAGCGATCCCATCGTCCAACTTGATTCCCACTTTGCCCCTCCCCCCACCTCCATGGATCCGGATGATGTGATGTTTCCATCTATGAAAGTCACCCAGACCCAAGCCTAGCAACAGGTCAGCTCCACCTGAATTCCAGGGCAAACACAACTGCTTCCTCCCCAGGCCGGAGCTCTCCAGCCAGCTGGAACTGGTCAGTGCCTGTGGCTGTCCCAGCCTCTGAGGATCCAACACTCCTCCTGCCCGGCCCTGTTACAAGCTCGCCCCACAGGATCATCTTCTGCTCTTCCCTGTCATCTTCTGCAGTTCTCAGTCACATTTCCCCCCACAAATCCTTCAAAAGGACCCACTCAGTGCTGATACAAGGATTGTCCATTTAGAGCTGGGACCTAGAGACTGAGCCCAAGCCTGCATTTTATAGAGGAGAAAAGTGAGTCCCGGAGAGGTAAAAGGTCTTGGCCCCATTAGGCAGGGACAGACCCAGGATCTGAACCCACAACCTAAGCAATCACTCCTTCCTCTACCCCACATAATTACCTGATTAAAAAATTAACCTGTGATTACTTCAGGCCCTCTCCAGGGACTCCCCTGCCTACTCTATTCATACAAGTCAGTATTTGTACTCTGCTACCTGAGGCACTGAGCCCTTGGCCCAATCTTGAACCCCAGGCTTCCCAACAGTGGTCCCAAAAGCCCGTAGAAATCTTAATGAAACCGAGCTCTAACTTGGGGAGGCAAGGAAAGGGAGAGAGAAAATAAGCATTAATTAAGTGCCTACAAGCATCAGGTACTGCACTAAGTACTTTACAATGTTTGCTCACATATAATAAACTTAGTGCTCCTCCTCAAGAGACCTCAGCGACTCCCCATTGCCTTTCAGATACCAAGCCCCTTCTTTTAGCACTCAAGGCCCTCATGGCCAGGCTTTAGCACTCCCCTCCCTTCCTTTTCTAGATTTAGTTCCTCTACACAGATCCTTAAGGCTGCCATTCCTAGGCCTCCTAACTTAATATTCCATATTGAACATGATTACTGAGTTTACTTCCAACTTAGAACGTATCCAGATCACATGTCACACTGGGGATAAGAAGGGCCCCCTTCCCCCAACCTCAGCCATAATGATAGAAGAAGGGGAACTCTAATCCCATGAGCTGGGGTGTCAAACTATAAATGGCTTGTCTTTTCAGATGCTGACTTCCGTGGCCCAGCTCATGGGGTTAGAGTTCCCCTTCTCCCATCCTGCACCAGAATTAGCACTAGGCCCCCAAAGGGGAAACCAAATAGACCAACAATTTATTGGAAGATGGACTTGATGTTCCACCAAGAGGATGGTCAGAGCTGGCCAGCTGGGGAGGACCTGAAGGGAGGCATGTACCCGGCCTGAAGGAACAGCTTGTTGATCAGTCAACAGGCCAGGTGAAGAAAGGATGCTTTATTAGCTTGGAATAGTCCAGCTTGGAAACCTGCATAATCTTGAGGAAATCAAGGCAGGGCTTCTTGAAGTGGGCGCCGAGCCAGGACCAAGGAAAACCAGTCAGAGCTCAAGTCTCTGTCTCCCTCATTCCCTACTCTCCCCCTCCTCCTAAAAAACGCAGTAAAACGTAACATAATAAGGAAGCCCTCTGGGAGTTCCTTTTACAGTCACTGATGAAATTTTCCCACTCCAAGTTGACAAAAGCCAGTGAGTGATTTCTGGAGCCCTTGGAGATGGAGCTTTGAGAAGTTCTTGGTGGGTGGTGTAGGTGGGGGGGGACTCCTTGTGTGGATCTGCACCTCCACAGTAATTTGTTATTTAAAGAGTTGCCTGGAAACTGAGGACTTAAGGGATTCTCCACTCCGGCACCAGCAAGAATTTCTCAGAGGCAGAATTTGAATCTCTTTCCCACTCATCCCCCCCTCTAGATCTTCCTAAACCTGAGGAAGTTGCGTTTCAAAGCCCAAGTTCTTTGTGATAATTCTCAGTTCCTTCTCTCTCCATGTGACCGGTCTCCAAGTCTCCCCTCCCCCTCCTCAGTATCCCTCACATTCATCCCTTTCTCTACTCACCCCAGAACTCCCCTAGGTCCAGCCCCATCCCCCCTCCCACTGGGCCCTTCATTGCCAAAGTTCCCGGCTGGGTCTCTCTCCCGGCAGTCGTTCCTGGAGGCTCCAAGTAGATCTGCCTAAAGCACAGCTCATCCCACCGTGTGGTTTCCACTTCCCATTTTCCTGGATTCCTTCAAATCCCTGCTAAAATCCCCTTTCCCTTCCCCTCCAGCCTCTGATGACTATTCTCATTTATCCTCCAGGGAGCTTATGTGTACCTAGTTCTTTACAAATAGTCTCCTGCGCCCTTATCTTTCTTTGTATTTCCTCTCTGTGTTTAGCACATAGTAGGAGCTTAATAAATGTTCATTGATCCAATAGACTTGTGCTGGAAAGTGCCATCCGCAGCCGGAGAGAGACTGCATGTGGATTTTCACCTGTTTTTGATTGTTCTTTGTTTGCTTCGTCTTTTCCCCATTCTTGTGGGTTTTTTTTTCCTTTTGATCTGATTATTAATTTTTTCTTGCACAGCATAAGGAATATGGAAATAGATTTAGAAGAATTGCACAGTTAATCTGTATGATTGCTTGCTGCCTTGGGGAGGGGCAGGAGAGGGAGAAAGCTTTGGAACCCAGGGTTTTTCAAAGATGATGCTTAAAACCATTCTTGCACGTATTTGGAAAAATAGAATGCTATTATGTGTCTTATTAAAGTGGGGGGAAATAAATGATCCCCCCCCACCCTCCTGTACAGGCTCTCTATAGACTCTAGGATAAAAGAGACCCGCCCAGTTTGGCATTTAAACCCTTTCCAGCCTCTCTAGGCTACTATTCTCACCCTGACCCCGGGCCGGGCTGGGCCAGTTTTCCCATCGCCACCCCTTGGCCCACACTGTCCCCGGTGCTCCGAGGGCTGCCTTTCTGGCCTCCTGGAAGCCCCCACTCCTTCGAAAACTCCACGTTCTCCATCTCTTTGTTCCATCGCCTTCCCCATCCCCGAGCTGGGAGGGCCCACCCTGCTAATAACCTTGTACCGTGGGCTGCTTAACCGGAGAATGAAACCTCCCTGGGGCAGGAGGGGCTGCCCCTTTTGTCTCTGTGCCCAGCTCGGCGCCCCGCGCGTCCAAACAGATGCCAGGCGGGCGATTGCTCCCCGCTCCCACACCGTTACCTCCAGCTCTGAAAGGGAGGAACCGAGAGTTTGCAAACAGCAAATCTCAGCCATCCCAATTAGTGATCCCCAGACATCCCAATCAGTGATCCCCAGATATCCCAGTTAGTGAACCTCAGCCATCCCAGTTAGTGACCCCCAAACATCCCAATCAGTGATCCCCAGATATCCCAGTTAGTGATCCCCAGATATCCTAGTTAGTGACCCCCAAACATCCCAATTAGTAATCCCCAAACATCCCAATTAGTAATCCCCAGACATCCCAGTTAGTGACCCCCAGACATCCCAGTTAGTGACCCCCAGCCATCCCAGTTAGTAATCCCCAGACATCCCAATTAGTGATCCCCAGACATCCCAATTAGTGATCCCCAGACATCCCAGTTAGTGACCCCCCAGACATCCCAGTTAGTGACCCCCAGACATGCCAGTTAGTGACCCCCAGCCATCCCAGTTAGTGACCCCCAGCCATCCCAGTTAGTAATCCCCAGACATCCCAATTAGTGATCCCCAGACATCCCAATTAGTGATCCCAGACATCCCAGTTAGTGACCCCCAGACATCCCAGTTAGTGACCCCCAGACATCCCAGTTAGTAATCCCCAGACATCCCAGTTAGTGACCCCCAGACATCCCAGTTAGTGACCCCCAGACATCCCAGTTAGTAATCCCCAGACATCCCAATTAGTGACCCCCAGACATCCCAGTTAGTGACCCCCAGACATCCCAGTTAGTGACCCCCAGACATCCCAATTAGTGATCCCCAGACATCCCAATTAGTGATCCCCAGACATCCCAATTAGTGATCCCCAGACATCCCAATTAGTGACCCCCAGACATCCCAGTTAGTGACCCCCAGACATCCCAGTTAGTGACCCCCAGACATCCCAGTCAGTGACTCTCAGTCTTCCAGCAGCGGCTCCAAGGGGAGGTCCCCGCTCAGGAGGAGTCAGGGTCTTTGTTGCACACCTTCAGCTCTGGAACAAAGCTTGGGAGCTGCTGGGGGGGGGGAGCCTTTAGGGGACTGCACGTGCCAGGGAAGCCATTCCACCCACACAATGGCTGACCACACCTCTCTCCCAAAGGTGCTTTCGCTAAAATGGCGGATTCCCAGCTTCTTTTTCTCTTTCCCTCTATTACTTTGTAAAACTCAAAAATCGATATGCATATACATACATACATACCATGAGTATGTGTACATATAATTACACATATGCATATATTATACATACGTACATAAATATGTGTATTTACATAAACGTGCAATCACACATAACATAATAACGTTTAAAATATTTTAATTATTAAAATATTAGAGTTTAAACCTGCCCTTAAGCCATTGTTCGAAGATCTGCTCATCACTTCCCTCCCAGGACCGAGTCACCGGATTCGAAGCCGCCCCCGCGGTCGGTGGCCGGAGAGACCGTGGACACGCCGAGCGCTTCCCAGCGCAGCCTTTTCACTCTGCTGTTTGCTTGAATTGTTTTTATTCTCCTTTAATTTTCTCACTGCTTTGATTAGATTGTCCTTGGGCGGCTCGAGAATTAGATTTCTACCTGCTATCTGGGGGCGGGGTGGGGGAGGGGGTTGGGAGGTTTTGCAGGGGCTGACGCTGAAGAACTGTCCACGCGTGTTTTGAAAAATAAAAAGCTTTAATTACAAAACAATACCGTGGCATCTGCATTTGACAGATGAACAAACCGGAGAGTGGCGGGCCTCGCACAGAATTATGAGCTGATAGGATTCCAACCCAGCGCCTCTGCCCCTCCCCCCAGTCCTACACCACAGTGGTCCATTTCCCAGCTTTAAAAGCCGGCGGGGCCGGGTCTGCTGGCAGCAGCTCGGAGGGGGCTCGGCCTTTGTCCTCCCCTCCTGCAAAGCAGCTGCAAGTCTTCCCTTCCCGGGACGCGGAGGAAGGTCCCCGAGCTCCGCTTTCCCGCGAATCCCGCTTGTCCCCCCCCCCCGGGCGGCTTTGGAACCCCCAAACGTCTCCCCGGCTCTAAGTCCGGGTGGAAATCGTGGCAGGTGCCTTGGAGTCGCAGCGGTGGGGGCCAAATCCCAGCCCCGGCTGTTTCTTTAGACAAGGGGGTGTTTGCCTCAATTTCGATAATAAAAAGGGAGAAACGCTACTCTTACGGTCGTTAAGGTTTAAATTCTGTCTTCTGATCCCTAAAAACCCACTGAGTTCGGGGAGCAAGCTCAGTCCCGCGCCCCGGGGGAGGGGGGAGGGGAGGAGCGGGGGAGGGGGCTACGCCGTCTCGGCCTCGGATAGCCGCGAGCTCAAAGCGAGGTCCCTGGCCAAGATGGCCGCTCGCGAAGCCGTAACCCAACGTGCGGGGGAAGACGGCCCCGTTTGCTTCAGCGATTTCAGTGCGCTCGGGAGGTGGGAAAGCGGGGGGCGGAGAGGAGCCGCCCGAGAGACTTTCAGTAATAGCCGTTTCCACCGGGCGATGTCCGCGGGGAGACCGGCCGCTGTGCTCTAGCGCCACCAGGCGGGAGCGCCAGGCACTGGCCGGGCGGAGGGCTCGGGCAAACATGGCGCCGGCGCCGAACGGCGGGACGTGGGAGAGGCGCCTCGGGAATCTCGCG
The DNA here is from genome assembly GCF_048593235.1 of Sminthopsis crassicaudata. Taxonomy (NCBI): domain Eukaryota; kingdom Metazoa; phylum Chordata; class Mammalia; order Dasyuromorphia; family Dasyuridae; genus Sminthopsis; species Sminthopsis crassicaudata. The sequence goes on from NC_133622.1 coordinate 248,492,461, forward strand.
GCAGCCCCTTAAACGGGGACGTTTCTCAGCTTGGGGACCTCCGGCCGGCAGGTCCCCCCTTAGTGCGGGTTTGGGGACCTGGAGGCTCCTTAAAAAACGACATTTCCACACTCTGGGCTCCTGTGGCACGGACAGGCCGAGCCCCGCGCGGAACAAAGGCCCCCGCTGGGCGGGGGCGCGGGGGGGGGGGGGCTGTTACCACCCAGCGCAGGCGCCATCTTTTCCTCTAAGGTTCTTCCCAAACCCGCCACGGGGAAAGCCGCCGCACACAGGCGGGGGGGGGGGGGGGGGGGGTCTGTCTGTGGAAACCCTAAGAAAGCCGCTGGCCAAGGGTGCCGGAGGGCTGCAGACGGTCTCCCCGGACAGGCCGGGAGCCGCGGAGACCAGTGCGGCGCGGGACCCCCCCCCCCCCACCCCCCCCCCCCCCGCCGGGCCCTCCCGGCCAAGCTGCCCTTGTGTGTGCGCAGACATGGAGCTCCCACGGGCGGGCCTCGTGTCCTCAGAGAAACATTCACGTGCGTTCGTTCAGTGCGTACGCAAATAACCAGTCGTTTTCTATCTGTGCTGCCTGAAATGGGGGGGAGAGGACAGAGAGCGAGGGAAGGAGAGGGAGGGGGAGGGAAGACAGAGAGCGAGGGAAGGAGAGGGAGGGGGAGGGAAGAAGAGGGAGGGGGAGGGAAGGAGAGGGAGGGGGAGAGGAGACAGAGAGCGAGGGAAGGAGAGGGAGGGGGAGAGGAGACAGAGAGCGAGGGAAGGAGAGGGAGGGGGAGGGAAGACAAAACAAAGAGAAAAGGGAGGGGGAGGAGAGAAGACACAAAGAGCAAGGAAAGGGAGGGGGAGGGAAGAAAGAGCAAAGAGAAGGGAGGGAGATTGCAAAGGAAAAAAAGGACAAAGAAGAGAAAGAAGCGAGAAAAGGAAAGGAGATGGAGAAGAGAGAGGGAGGAGACAGAACAAAGAGAGGAGACAAAGGAAAAGAGACAGGACAGATATCCAGAGGGGGGAGAGGAGAGAAAACGACAGGACGAAGAGAGAAGGGAGATCTAAAAAGGGGAAAAGGAACAGAGATGGATAGAGCAAAGAGAAAAGAGGAAGAAAGACAGACGGGGAGGAAGGAAGAGAGAAGAGAGACAAAAGGAAAGGAGAGGGAGAAGAGAAAATGAAAGGAAACAGAACAAAGAGAAGGGAGACAGAAGGAAAAGGAAAAGGGGGGATAGGCAGAGAGGGGAGGAGGGAGGGGGAGATTTATGTTCACTTCTCTCTCCCATGAGAATGTCAGCTCTCCCTGAGTAATTGCTTCATTCTCTGCATTTGCAGCCCTGGTGCTAGTTAGTGGCACTCATAGGAGTTTAATAAATGCTTGATTGTGCGCAATACACCAAACAGGTGACGAGATGGCCTTAATTCCCTTCTTCGACTTCATCCTATGGTTTTTTGTAGCTGCCCGGCCATGCTGGGATAACGGGACCCTTGAGAGCAGCTGGCAGGCTTTGCTGAGTGAGACCCCAAACCGGGGCTCAGGGGGAGCTAAAGGCCAGGGACTGTGTTTTACTCTGACTTGTTCTCAAGTGGCTGATGAGTTTCCTGGCCCCAAGTCCAGAGCCCCATCCACTCCCAGGTGCGCCTCATAACCTTAAGCAGGAAATACTACAAGGAGCCCAGGGTAAGGAAATAGGGCTGAGGAGTGAAATGACTCATCCAAAGCCAGGTGTCCAGGATCTCTCCACATCCCAAGTTCTTTCCAGTACCCGCGGCCTTCTCATAGATGTGAGCATCCCTTGGAGATGCTATCGACTACAGGGATTTAACCTTCTCAGGAGCCGATCCTCCGATGAGAGGCAGCCAGGGGAGGAAGCTGACAGAGTTCTCAAAAAGGTTTGAGTTCAAATCAGCCTCAGACACGTGTGTGTGTGTGATCCTGTCTAAGTTACATATTCTCCCTCAGCCTCAATTTCCTTATTTATTAAAGGGAGATAATAGGACCCACTTTACTAGGATCAAATGAGCTGACATATATGCAGGGATTTACAAACTTAAAGTAACATAGAAATGTTATCTTTATTACCATTGAATATTTTTATTATTAGGGCTTGGACACATAAGTAGCACAGTATTGCTTAGAATCAAAAATTCTCCTCTTCCTGAGTTCGAGTCCAGCCTCAGACACTTCCTAGCTACGTGGCCCTGGGCAGGTCACCTCATTTGCCTCAGTTTCCTCATCTGTAAAGTGAGCTGAAGAAGGAAACAGCAAACCACTCCAGCTAGGAAAATTCTTAAAGAGCTGATGAAGTGTCGGAAGGGTCTGAAACACTGAACAAAGACGTAGCAGGCCCTGTGCTAGGTGCTTTACAAATATTACCCTATTTGCTCTTCACAACAACTTTGTGAGGTGCTATCCCCATTTTACAGATGAGGAAACTGAGGGCAAACTGGGTTAAGTAATTTGCCCAGGGTCACACAGCTGGTAAATGTCTGAGTCTGAATTTGAATTCAGGACTTTTGGGGATAATAAAATCCAGATCCAGCTGCTGTATTCCCTGTACCACCTCGCTGCCTAGGATGGAGGTGAGAGGTCAGAACCAGCCGGGCAAGGATGAGATGGATGATGAGATGATGGACCCGGTGGGGTGCTGATGAGTGACCTGGAGATCCACAGATCATCAGCATCCCATGTGGTCCAACTGTCAGAGAGGGCAGCATCGGAGATGGAGAGCTTTCAGGGAGAGGAGGAGGAGGAGGAGAAGTAGGGGCTGAGTGGTGCTGGGAGCCAGGGATGTGCCGCCATCTCCTTGTGGCCTGGCTGTGGGGAGCTGTGAGAGGAGGCAATATGGAGCACCTTTGGGGAGAAGCTGAGTTGCCATGGCACCAGAGAGGAGGTGATCTCGGTTTGGAGGGACCCTCCTCATCTCTGATTGTACCAGAATGACCTCTGGGCTTCCCCCTTTTACAAATAAGGTAATCCATGGGGACAGCGACTGGCCAGGATTTGAACTTGGTTCTGACTCCAATCTAGGCCACGTCCTGAGGGCTGAGGAGGCTGGGATGGAGTAGTGCTGAGGTGACCGCGGCAGGAACATCACGGTCCTTTATTTTGTCCGGGCACCATGATGTCCTGCTGCCTTCCCTTGGTCCATCATCTCCAGCCCCAGCCCACGACAGGGTCAAACTTCCATATCGGAACCGACCTGGGCTTTAAGAAGCCACATGTGGCCTTTCCATTCCCTCTTTCCCTCACAAGTCCCTCAGGAGCTATCTTCCTTCTCTGAAATCCAAACTCCTTAAGGCAGGAACTGTCTATTTGTACCCCCCACCCCCTGGCTCTGCACAAGCCCTGGCACTTACTCAGTGCTCTGACCTTCTCCCTCTCTTTGCCATCCCTAAGATCTCATAATTTGTATAACGAATAATTTTTTCTCAGAATTTTGTATCTGGAAAGTCTATCTTTTATCCCCCCTGGGAAATGAAAACAAATTTTTAAAGCTTAGTAGAAATTTAATATATAATTGTATTAATAACTAATGAATTTTCTCCCCTTCTACTTGTGTGATCCTGAACAAGTTATTTAACCCCAGCCTGAAAGTGGAGAAGTAAATGACAAATCACTCCAATCTATCTTTGCCAAGAAAATCCGATGGACAGTGGCTTTATAGGGGAAAGAGTTGGAAATGACTAAATGACTGAGGCTCTTTTTATGGTAGAGTCACAAAAGGAAAACACACCTTCCTAAAACTGGGAGCCTCACTCCAGAACAAAAGCCAAGGCTGATCTGGTACTGATCCAGCAATTTGAGAGGCACAATCCCCTGGGAATTATGTCTCCATTCTGCGGTGTCGGTGTGACGGGTTTCAAGTCCACAGAACGAGACGCCTCCACATGTGTCCCCTGGTCTCCCCATCCTTTTCCTGTTCCACCTCTCCATTAGGGGGTTAAACTCCTTGACCATTTGTCATTTTATTAATTGAATCTTCAGTGCTTATCCAGTGCCTGACCTAGCATACGGTAGGTGCTTCATTAATGTTTATTAGATTGTATTGGGAAGACTTGTGGCCATATTAATGGGCAAATATTCTGCATACCCATTTTTAGTTTCAAATGCTTGACTGATTGGTTAACACTGGCTGTCCAGATCTGATAGCACCCCCCACCCACCCCAGCAACTCCATTCTCTTCCCCTTCAATCTCTGCCCACTAGTTGTCAGAAACAAAGAAAGGACAGACAAGAGGGAAGCACCCCAGATTCTACCTGTGTAAGATGGCCTCAGGAACATGTCTCAAGTAGAATAGGGCTCTCAGAGCCCACACCTGTGAACAATGGGCTCCCTGACAGGACATAGAGAAACTTTTTGAATAGCTGAATTATCCACAAGAGAAGACACTTAGAAAGTATTAAATAAACAGCAGAGACACAGTGTGGGATGCAGACACCAATTCACCTTGTGTCCTGGAGGATGAGATGAGAAAGTCAGAATACACAAAGTACAGTGATCTCAAAGACTTCTCTGTCCTTAGATCCAGACCAACCGGATAGCTTCCTTACAGGTTTCTGTCACTAACTTTTGTTCTGAAACAAAAGGGATCGCACATCAGAGGCCACCCCCAATCTCTCCCAGAGATTTTTCAGCTAGAGGTGCTTCCCCCATCTGCCCTGGGTCAACAAGGGAAGTTCCAATGAGTCACAGAACTTCCCTCGGCAAGGAAAGTGGAAATTTCCTACACAAGTTGCTACTCCCAGAGTCTTCTGACTTTCCTCCTTATCTGTCCAATTTTTTTTTTTTCTTTTTCTGAGGCTGGGGTTAAATGACTTGCCCAGGGTCACACAGCCAGGAAGTGTTAAGTGTCTGAGACCAGATTTAGGCTGGTGCTCTATCCACTGCTCCACCTAAGTGCCCCCTGTCCAATTTTCTTGCCCTTTCCTTTCCCTCCCCACATGGACTACTTGCATATAAAGTCAACAATGGACCAATATCTCATCCAATTTCATATATATTGAGTTATTTCTATGGTGTCTTTTCCCCACCCTAAACTATAAGCTCATCAAACACAGGGACCGCTTTTGCCTTGCCTAGAACTCCTGCCACTTGGAACAATGTCTGTCATACAATGAGCCTGTAATCCATGCTTGGTGCACGGGCTCTGTCAGGTACCATATTCTCATTAAGTGAATTTGTAACCCCAGTGCTTGGCACAGAGCCCAAGAAGGATTTAATGAACGTCTGCTGACCTGACTCGAGGGATATAAAAGCACAGCTCCTTTGAGATTTCTCTGTGGAGAAATAACTTCAGGCAGAGAGGAACAGAATGTCCCAGGAAGTCGGGAAGTGAATAATGATACAAATGAGATAGGAATGTTCAGTGATAAGAAACAAAGTCTGATTCTCAGAGGTAGAAGAGAATGACAGTCGTTTCCCAAGCTTTGTGATCTGTCCATTTTGAAATGACTCATAATTAACTCCCCTTGACCAACTCGCATCTGTTCTTCAGAGTTTCAACCTCATTATTCTATTTTCTCCTCATGCTCTAACACAAAGTTCCTATTAGGAAATAAAGTCAGAAAATGAGTAAACAGAAGAAAACATTGATGATAAAGGAATATTATGGAACCAGGGGTGCTCATAACAAATAGCCAGAGGAGAATAATTGAATATCACACACACACACACACACACACACACACACACACACACACACACACAACTTTCCCCATCTGGTGCCCATGAAGTGTCCCCAGCTTATTTTATTTTATGATCTTCCAGAAAGTCAACGTTTCACCCTAATAAATTACTAGACTACCTGGACACTCCATCTCCAATTTCTGAACAGCATTTCTATTCATTTCTTCTTTGATTCTTTGACATCCTTTAAGGCTCAGCGAGGTAACAGTGAGCTGGTGTCATAGTGAGAACTGGGCTGGAGTCAGGAAGGCTTCATGAGTTCAAATTCACTCTCAGACACTCACTAGCTGTGTGATTCTGGACAAGTCTCTTAGCTCTGTTTACCTCAGTTTCCTCATCTGTAAGATGAGCTGGAGAAGAAAATGTAAAACAATCCAGAGTCTTTGCCAAGAAAACCCTAAATGAAGTGGAAATCTTCAACATAAAGAAGATCCAACTCACTTCCAGTTGATCAATGATGGACAGAGGTAGCTGCACCCAGAGAAGAAACACTGGGAGGGGAATGAAAATTGTTAGCACTAATATCTGTCTGCCCAGGTTGCATGTACCTTCGGATTCTAATGTTTATTGTGCAACAAGAAAATGATATTCGCACACATGTATTGTACCTAGACTATATTGTAACACATGTAAAATGTATGGGATTGCCTGTCGTCGGGGGGAGGGAATAGAGGGAGGGGGGGTAATTTGGAAAAATGAATACAAGGGATAATATTATAAAATATATATATATATATATAATAAAAAAAAAAAAAGAAAACCCTAAATGGGGTCACAGAGAGGCAGACAAGACTGAAACAAATGAACAATAACAAGTCGCAGCTTGGGTACCACTTTGAAAGAGTTATGTTTAGTAACTAGCTGTGATTTCAGAGGACCAATGATAAAGAATGCTGTCTACCTCAGGACAAAGAGAAGTAATGGATTAATTTACAGAATGAGACCCATTTGGGGGGTAGAGGTAACAGATTTTTTTCCATTGGGGAAAGAGAGGGAGGGGAAAATGATTATTTAAAAATTGATTTTTAAAAATTAGTAAATGATCCTTTCCAGAGAATAACGAAATCATAATGCAAACTACATGCCAATCTTTCTCAATGTCCCAGAAAATATAAAAGCAAAAAAGGAAAATAAAGAAAACTGTTCAGAAAGAAAACAAAAGCAGGTGAATGTTTGTTAAAGTCTGAAAAACCTTGGGATACTTCCCAGGAAACTGAAGGACAAGAATGTGCTCTTGAACTGCCAGGCTCAGCGTTAAGTTTCTGAGAAAAAAGGAAAAGGAACCTGCTTTGTAGGAAGGCTCCAGAGCCAAAGGCTTTGCAGAAGGTTTTCTTTGCTTTTTGGGGACACAGCCAGCTTTAGAGCCCCAGGTTTCCAAGGAACCAGAATCTTTTGAGCTTTGAAGACAATCCCCTATGTTAATAATAAATTCAGTAAATCAACACATCCAGCATTGTTCATCTAGCCTGAGGCTCTGTGGGCAACGCGGTCATCTGAATGCTACAGCTAAGTGAGCCCACAAACCCACAAACCCAGCAGTGCTTATGGAAGGGCTTATAGTAAAGGACTCAGGGCTTCAATGCTCCCGGAAAGCTGGCATGTCACATTCCATTAAACAACTTTTCTTCACTCTAGTACCTTACACACAGTAGGCCCTTTATAAACATGTCAATTAATTTCCTAAAATCAACATTCGTGTAGGTAAGCATTATCTGTATCGCCAGAGGAAAAACACATAGTAAGTGCTTTATAAAGATTGTTGATAGTTTAATTAATATCACCTCTATCTATCCTTCTATTTTTCTATTTCTATCTGTCTGTCTGTCTGTCTACCTGCCTGCCTGTCTCTCTGCCTGCCAGTCTATCTGTCTGTCTGCCTGTCTGCCTGCCTATCTGCCTACCTGTCTGTCTATCTGCCCGGCTCTCTGTCTGTCTCTTTGTCCGTCTCTGTCTGTCTGTCTTCTTGTCTGTCTGTCTGTCTGTTTGCCTGTCTGTCTGCCTATTCACTTTCCTATGTGTCTGTCTGCCTATTCATCTGTCTGCCTGTCTGTCTGTCTATCTTCCTGTCTCTCTGTATGTCTATCTGCTTGCCTGTCTATCTCTGTTTGCCTTCTTTTGGTCTGTCTGCCTATTCACCTGCTTGTCTGTCTGTCTCTCCACCCGCCTGTCTGCCAGGCTAGCTAGCTGCTCAGCAGTGACCTGACTTCCTGGTCTATGATTTCATGGGGGTAGATCCAGATTTCAGCCCCTCACATCAGCAGACCCAAGGTCTACCCAAGGGCACGGCACTAGAAGGATCTCTGGCAGGTGCCAAAGCTGGAAGCATGAGGAAGATCATCTTCCTCCTTTGGAATACTGAATTTCCTGAGGAAAGGGACCATCTTTTTGACTCTGTCTTTGAGCAAATGACTTAAGGTCTCTGGGTTACATGTTTCTCATCTGTAAAATGAGTGACTTGGACTTTGGGCAAAGCATTTAAGGTCTCTGGGTCACGTTCTTCATCTGTAAAATTAGAACTTGGGCTAGATGGACTTTAAAGTGCCTTTCAAAATTCATCTTGAATCAATATCCTGTCCGTAGTTTCCTCATCTTCTCCCTTTAAATGACCTTCAACCTACTCTCAGGCTAGCCACCAAGCCTGTGAAAAATTTAATTTGTGATAAAATATAATGAAAAAGAATTTGTGACAACAATAATAGAGTGTTTAAGGTGCGTTTACAAACACTATCTCATTTGATCTTCATAACAATCGTGGAAGGGAAGTGCCATCATCACTCCAATTTTACAGTTGAAGAAATCGAGACAGACACAAGTTAAGTGGCTTGCCCAGGGTCATTCAGTTAGTAAGTGTCTGAGGCCGTGTTTGAATTCAGATCTTCCAATCTCCAAGCCCAGTGTTCTATCCATTATGCCACCAAGATGCCGCTATTTAATGTGGTTCTTATTCCGATGTTTAAAGTTTAAAGTAAAGTCACGTTAGTTGTGTATTTTAGTAGCAACTAGAGCGTATAACAGCTTAGTTGAGTATTAACTTGATGTGACAGAATCAGTACACTTAAGAAGTCAATTTTCAAACATGCTCTTTTTCTCTCTTCTCTCTCACTCTCTTCTCTCTGTATCTTTGTCTCTGTGTCTGTCTCTGTGTCTATCTCTGTGTCTCTGTGTCTGTCTCTGTGTCTCTTTGTCTCTATCTCTCTCTGTCTCTATCTCTCTCTGTCTCTCTCTGTTCTCTCTGTTTCTGTCTCTCCCTCACTCCCTCCTTCCTTCCCTCCCTTCCTCCCCTCTCTCTCTCCCATTCATTTCATCTGTTTCTTTTCTTTCTTCCTTCCTCTTCTTTTTCTTTCCTTCCTTCCTTCTATTTTATTTAATTAGCATTCAGTCAGTAATTATCTCTAAATTTAACCAAATTACCCAAGAGAGCTATAATCTCCTGGTTAAAGGATCAAGTCTCATGGAATTCATATCTAGAGTAGGGACTACACTCACATAGGACCGGGATCCGGATCTGGGCTTGAATCCTGACTTGACTTGGACCTGAATAAATCACTTCGAAGCTCTAGAGGGTTGGGCTGGACACCCTTAAAGGCCACCCAAGTCTAAATGGGATCAGTTCTGCCCTGGGTCTTGTATCCTGAAGTACAAGACCTTCCCCTGGCTCCATCCCAGAGCGGCCCAGCATTCCGGACACGAGAACGCCCTGCCCCCCTCCTGCCTCTGGTTCCCCAACATGGCACCAACTAAGAGATGGGAAGCCACAGAAAGAAAAGATTGTACCTGTTGTTGGGAACCGCCCTCTC